>NC_069504.1:1135029481-1135194481 GCF_027579735.1 Bombina bombina | reverse complement strand
GTATATGCTGGTATTTAGACATAGTCTTTATATCTGTATATGCTGGTATTTAGACATAGTCTTTATATCTGTATATGCTGGTATTTAGACATAGTCTTTATATCTGTATATGCTGGTATTTAGACATAGTCTTTATATCTGTATATGCTGGTATTTAGACATAGTCTTTATATCTGTATATGCTGGTATTTAGACATAGTCTTTATATCTGTATATGCTGGTATTTAGACATAGTCTTTATACCTGTATATGCTGGTATTTAGACATAGTCTTTATACCTGTATATGCTGGTATTTAGACATAGTCTTTATACCTGTATATGCTGGTATTTAGACATAGTCTTTATATCTGTATATGCTGGTATTTAGACATAGTCTTTATATCTGTATATGCTGGTATTTAGACATAGTCTTTATATCTGTATATGCTGGTATTTAGACATAGTCTTTATATCTGTATATGCTGGTATTTAGACATAGTCTTTATATCTGTATATGCTGGTATTTAGACATAGTCTTTATATCTGTATATGCTGGTATTTAGACATAGTCTTTATATCTGTATATGCTGGTATTTAGACATAGTCTTTATACCTGTATATGCTGGTATTTAGACATAGTCTTTATACTTGTATATGCTGGTATTTAGACATAGTCTTTATACCTGTATATGCTGGTATTTAGACATAGTCTTTATATCTGTATATGCTGGTATTTAGACATAGTCTTTATATCTGTATATGCTGGTATTTAGACATAGTCTTTATATCTGTATATGCTGGTATTTAGACATAGTCTTTATATCTGTATATGCTGGTATTTAGACATAGTCTTTATATCTGTATATGCTGGTATTTAGACATAGTCTTTATATCTGTATATGCTGGTATTTAGACATAGTCTTTATATCTGTATATGCTGGTATTTAGACATAGTCTTTATATCTGTATATGCTGGTATTTAGACATAGTCTTTATATCTGTATATGCTGGTATTTAGACATAGTCTTTATATCTGTATATGCTGGTATTTAGACATAGTCTTTATATCTGTATATGCTGGTATTTAGACATAGTCTTTATATCTGTATATGCTGGTATTTAGACATAGTCTTTATATCTGTATATGCTGGTATTTAGACATAGTCTTTATACCTGTATATGCTGGTATTTAGACATAGTCTTTATATCTGTATATGCTGGTATTTAGACATAGTCTTTATACCTGTATATGCTGGTATTTAGACATAGTCTTTATATCTGTATATGCTGGTATTTAGACATAGTCTTTATACCTGTATATGCTGGTATTTAGACATAGTCTTTATACCTGTATATGCTGGTATTTAGACATAGTCTTTATACCTGTATATGCTGGTATTTAGACATAGTCTTTATATCTGTATATGCTGGTATTTAGACATAGTCTTTATATCTGTATATGCTGGTATTTAGACATAGTCTTTATATCTGTATATGCTGGTATTTAGACATAGTCTTTATATCTGTATATGCTGGTATTTAGACATAGTCTTTATATCTGTATATGCTTGTCAATTGCAACTGGTAATATATTCCACCTTACTCATGGTCATAATGATCCCGGTATCCCAGAGTTACAAATGTTTGTGAATATGTAATAAAGTTCTGATTTCACTGGTTATGACTAACAAGTTACTGTTTAACCGTACACACCAAACTCACACTATGATACTTCACTCACAGCGTACACCTCTGATGTATAACACAATTTCGTTGTAAGCAATAAGTAATAATGTTACCTGGAGTGTCCAATGTCTCTGTGAGACTTCAGTGATGCTGTGAGACTTACCCCTTCATCGAGTGTGGAAATGGAAAATCTTCAGACCGCTTCGGTCTCTTACCTTCTCAATTCAGTCATACCGGGATATAAGCTTATAGACGTTAACCACTCGTTTGAAACTTTAGCTCTGGATACCAACGGGTGCAGGTGATGGCGTCTCAGTTATCCGACATGCATTTCGGGACTCCGCCCTTTGTCAAGGATAATGCAGGTGTCTACGGTAGGTGCTTTATTTAACAAACTGGGATTAAACACAATTGGTTCACTCCGCACACACCTCTCTTACGTCACACCTCATTCATAGCGCCTGCATTTGTAAAAATATGCCTTCAAGCTCCGCCGTGGATCTGCCTTTTGCCCACATATATACCACATGATGTCAAAAATCATCACTATTTGTTAAACCTGAAGTGACAGGGTGTAGTTTAAATAATAACCGTAATACTCAATATTTTTTGCCTGTCTTCTAAATCTTCTCTAATTCGGCCCATGCTAGTCTAAATTGGCTATTCTTAATATATTTCAGAGTCAAAAATCCAACATTTAATTCAGAAAAGTGTCGTTCACCAGGGAGTATATGAGTATAATAGATTACTTAGTATCACATCGGATACATTAACAAGTCATACTTCTGTATGCATTGCATATTCAAATTCCTACCTTTAATTAAAAAAGAGGACATGATGTTACCCAGTGGATATCTATAGCTTATTCTCGACCTATTAAAATATGCCAATGAAAATTTTTAATATATTAATATTTAATATATATATATATATATATATATATACTCACACACACATATATATATACTCTCACACACACACATATATATATATATATATATACTCTCACATACACACATATATATACTCACACACACACACATATATATATATATATATACTCTCACATACACACATATATATACTCACACACACACATATATATATATATATATATACTCTCACATACACACATATATATACTCACACACACACACATATATATATATATATATAAACTCTCACACACACACATATATATATATACTCTCACACACACACATATATATATATATATATATATATATATATACTCACACACATATATATATACATATACATACAAATATACACAAACAAATATACATATACTCATATATACATACAAACATGTATACACACACACACACACATAGACATATACTGTACATACAAATATATACACACATAGACATACACATAAATACATACATACAAATACACACACTTACATACATATAAACACACACATATATACTGTATATATATATACAGGGAGTGCAGAATTATTAGGCAAATGAGTATTTTGACCACATCATCCTCTTTATGCATGTTGTCTTACTCCAAGCTGTATAGGCTCGAAAGCCTACTACCAATTAAGCATATTAGGTGATGTGCATCTCTGTAATGAGAAGGGGTGTGGTCTAATGACATCAACACCCTATATCAGGTGTGCATAATTATTAGGCAACTTCCTTTCCTTTGGCAAAATGGGTCAAAAGAAGGACTTGACAGGCTCAGAAAAGTCAAAAATAGTGAGATATCTTGCAGAGGGATGCAGCACTCTTAAAATTGCAAAGCTTCTGAAGCGTGATCATCGAACAATCAAGCGTTTCATTCAAAATAGTCAACAGGGTCGCAAGAAGCATGTGGAAAAACCAAGGCGCAAAATAACTGCCCATGAACTGAGAAAAGTCAAGCGTGCAGCTGCCAAGATGCCACTTGCCACCAGTTTGGCCATATTTCAGAGCTGTAACATCACTGGAGTGCCCAAAAGCACAAGGTGTGCAATACTCAGAGACATGGCCAAGGTAAGAAAGGCTGAAAGACGACCACCACTGAACAAGACACACAAGCTGAAACGTCAAGACTGGGCCAAGAAATATCTCAAGACTGATTTTTCTAAGGTTTTATGGACTGATGAAATGAGAGTGAGTATTGATGGGCCAGATGGATGGGCCCGTGGCTGGATTGGTAAAGGGCAGAGAGCTCCAGTCCGACTCAGACGCCAGCAAGGTGGAGGTGGAGTACTGGTTTGGGCTGGTATCATCAAATATGAGCTTGTGGGGCCTTTTCGGGTTGAGGATGGAGTCAAGCTCAACTCCCAGTCCTACTGCCAGTTTCTGGAAGACACCTTCTTCAAGCAGTGGTACAGGAAGAAGTCTGCATCCTTCAAGAAAAACATGATTTTCATGCAGGACAATGCTCCATCACACGCGTCCAAGTACTCCACAGCGTGGCTGGCAAGAAAGGGTATAAAAGAAGAAAATCTAATGACATGGCCTCCTTGTTCACCTGATCTGAACCCCATTGAGAACCTGTGGTCCATCATCAAATGTGAGATTTACAAGGAGGGAAAACAGTACACCTCTCTGAACAGTGTCTGGGAGGCTGTGGTTGCTGCTGCACGCAATGTTGATGGTGAACAGATCAAAACACTGACAGAATCCATGGATGGCAGGCTTTTGAGTGTCCTTGCAAAGAAAGGTGGCTATATTGGTCACTGATTTGTTTTTGTTTTGTTTTTGAATGTCAGAAATGTATATTTGTGAATGTTGAGATGTTATATTGGTTTCACTGGTAAAAATAAATAATTGAAATGGGTAAATATTTGTTTTTTGTTAAGTTGCCTAATAATTATGCACAGTAATAGTCACCTGCACACACAGATATCCCCCTAAAATAGCTAAAACTAAAAACAAACTAAAAACTACTTCCAAAACTATTCAGCTTTGATATTAATGAGTTTTTTGGGTTCATTGAGAACATGGTTGTTGTTCAATAATAAAATTAATCCTCAAAAATACAACTTGCCTAATAATTCTGCACTCCCTGTATATATATATATATATATATATATATATATATATATATACATTTGAGCCCTTCCAATGTCCTGCACCATGTCATATATCATAGTTGTTTTAGTATTTTTTGCAATAATAAACCTTTGTTTTACCTGTAATAAATATAAATATAACTGAAATACTTTATTTCCATATACTTTTAATGTGTTTTTTTATACAAACTATGAAGTGTAAATGGGATATTTAAGGTATCCAAAAGCACAATATTTTTCAGCAGTATTTTGCATTGCGCTCGACAGCAACACTTGTAATACGAGCATTAATAACGCTTACTGTCTATTAAAACTATAGGGCAAGCTAAATAATATGCTAGCTGTGTTAAGATTCTCTGGTTAATCTTTTTTAACCATCCAGTTGTAAAACTAGATTGTTCTCTATTCTTAGCGAGGGACCCAGTGCAAGATAACAACCGTGCGCTATCAGTTGTGCTATACTTGTAATATGGGCCTTTATAGGATGTGTATATAAAGAGCCAGATTATAAGTGGAGCACAAATTATCACTTACGGAAAAGCGATATTAGCGCTTCAATTAGTAATACCAGTGTACACAAATGTGTGCTGGTAATACAAGTTAGGTGCAATGCGAATTGCACGGAAGCTTTGCGCTCACGAGAGAGTGCTTCAATACGGATAGATTTGGAGTTTTGTCGGTAACGACCCGAAAATCTAACGCCGGCTTTTTTCTGGCCGCACCATAAAAATAACTCTGGTATAGAGAGTCCACATAAAGGCTGCGTTAGGCTCCAAAAAAGGAGCGTAGAGCATTTTTAACGCAGCTTCAACTCTCGATACCAGAGTTGCTTACGCAAGCGGCCAGCCTCAAAAACGTGCTCGTGCACGATTCTCCCATAGAAAACAATGGGGCTGTTTGAGCTGAAAAAAAACCTAACACCTGCAAAAAAGCCGCGTTCAGCTCTTAACGCAGCCCCATTGTTTGCTATGCGGAAACACCTCCTAAGTCTGCACCTAACACCCTAACATTTTCCCCCGAGTCTAAACACCCCTAACCTTACACTTATTAACCCCTAATCTGCCGCCCCCGCTATCGCTGACACCTGCATTTTATTTTTAACCCCTAATCTGCCGCTCCGTAAACCGCCGCTACTTACATTATCCTTATGTACCCCTAATCTGCTGCCCCTAACACCGCCGACCCCTATATTATATTTATTAACCCCTAATCTGCCGCCCACAACGTCGCCCCCACCTGCCTACACTTATTAACTCCTAATCTGCCGAGCAGACCGCACCGCTATTATTATAAAGTTATTAACCCCTAATCCGCCTCACTAACCCTATAATAAATAGTATTAACCCCTAATCTGCCCTCCCTAACATCGCCGACACCTAACTTCAAACATTAACCCCTAATCTGCCGACTGGAGCTCACCGCTATTCTAATAAATGTATTAACCCCTAAAGCTAAGTCTAACCCTAACACTAACACCCCCCTAAATTAAATATAATTTAAATCTAACGAAATTAATTAACTCTTATTAAATAAATTATTCCTATTTAAAGCTAAATACTTACCTGTAAAATAAATCCTAATATAGCTACAATATAAATTATAATTATATTATAGCTATTTTAGGATTAATATTTATTTTACAGGTAACTTTGTATTTATTTTAACCAGGTACAATAGCTATTAAATAGTTAAGAACTATTTAATAGCTAAAATAGTTAAAATAATTAGAAAATTACCTGTAAAATAAATCCTAACCTAAGTTACAATTAAACCTAGCACTACACTATCAATAAATTAATTAAATAAACTACCTACAATTACCTACAATTAACCTAACACTACACTATCAATAAATTAATTAAATACAATTCCTACAAATAAATACAATTAAATAAACTAGCTAAAGTACAAAAAATAAAAAAGAACTAAGTTACAAAAAATAAAAAAATATTTACAAACATAAGAAAAATATTACAACAATTTTAAACTAATTACACCTACTCTAAGCCCCCTAATAAAATAACAAAGCCCCCCAAAATAAAAAAATGCCCTACCCTATTCTAAATTACTAAAGTTCAAAGCTCTTTTACCTTACCAGCCCTGAACAGGGCCCTTTGCGGGGCATGCCCCAAGAAATTCAGCTCTTTTGCCTGTAAAAAAAAAACATACAATACACCCCCCCAACATTACAACCCACCACCCACATACCCCTAATCTAACCCAAACCCCCCTTAAATAAACCTAACACTAAGCCCCTGAAGATCATCCTACCTTGTCTTCACCTCACCGGGTATCACACCGATCCGTCCAGAAGAGCTCCTCCGATGTCCTGATCAAAGCCCAAGCGGGGGGCTGAAGAGGTCCATGATCCGGCTGAAGTCTTCATCCAAGCGGGCCAGAAGAGGTCTTCCATCCGATTGAAGTCTTCATCCAAGCGGCATCCATCCGGAGCGAAGCGGCAGCATCCTGAAGACCTCCGACGCGGAACATCCATCCTGGCCGACGACTGAACGACGAATGACGGTTCCTTTAAATGACGTCATCCAAGATGGCGTCCCTCGAATTCCGATTGGCTGATAGGATTCTATCAGCCAATCGGAATTAAGGTAGGAATTTTCTGATTGGCTGATGGAATCAGCCAATCAGAATCAAGTTCAATCCGACTGGCTGATCCAATCAGCCAATCAGATTGAGCTCGCATTCTATTGGCTGTTCCGATCAGCCAATAGAATGCGAGCTCAATCTGATTGGCTGATTCCATCAGCCAATCAGAAAATTCCTACCTTAATTCCGATTGGCTGATAGAATCCTATCAGCCAATCGGAATTCGAGGGACGCCATCTTGGATGAAGTCATTTAAAGGAACCGTCATTCGTCGTTCAGTCGTCGTCCAGGATGGATGTTCCGCCTCGGAGGTCTTCAGGATGCTGCCGCTTCGCTCCGGATGGATGCCGCTTGGATGAAGACTTCAATCGGATGGAAGACCTCTTCTGGCCCGCTTGGATGAAGACTTCAGCCGGATCATGGACCTCTTCAGCCCCCCGCTTGGGCTTGGATCAGGACATCGGAGGAGCTCTTCTGGACAGATTGGTGTGATACCCGGTGAGGTGAAGACAAGGTAGGATGATCTTCAGGGGCTTAGTGTTAGGTTTATTTAAGGGGGGTTTGGGTTAGATTAGGGGTATGTGGGTGGTGGGTTGTAATGTTGGGGGGGTATTGTATGTTTTTTTAACAGGCAAAAGAGCTGAATTTCTTGGGGCATGCCCCGCAAAGGGCCCTGTTCAGGGCTGGTAAGGTAAAAGAGCTTTGAACTTTAGTAATTTAGAATAGGGTAGGGCATTTTTTTTATTTTGGGGGGCTTTGTTATTTTATTAGGGGGCTTAGAGTAGGTGTAATTAGTTTAAAATTGTTGTAATATTTTTCTTATGTTTGTAAATATTTTTTTATTTTTTGTAACTTAGTTCTTTTTTATTTTTTGTACTTTAGCTAGTTTATTTAATTGTATTTATTTGTAGGAATTGTGTTTAATTAATTTATTGATAGTGTAGTGTTAGGTTAATTGTAGGTAATTGTAGGTAGTTTATTTAATTAATTTATTGATAGTGTAGTGTTAGGTTTAATTGTAACTTAGGTTAGGATTTATTTTACAGGTAATTTTGTAATTATTTTAACTATTTTAGCTATTAAATAGTTCTTAACTATTTAATAGCTATTGTACCTGGTTAAAATAAATACAAAGTTACCTGTAAAATAAATATTAATCCTAAAATAGCTATAATATAATTATAATTTATATTGTAGCTATATTAGGATTTATTTTACAGGTAAGTATTTAGCTTTAAATAGGAATAATTTATTTAATAAGAGTTAATTAATTTTGTTAGATTTAAATTATATTTAACTTAGGGGGGTGTTAGTGTTAGGGTTAGACTTAGCTTTAGGGGTTAATACATTTATTAGAATAGCGGTGAGCTCCAGTCGGCAGATTAGGGGTTAATGTTTGAAGTTAGGTGTCGGCGATGTTAGGGAGGGCAGATTAGGGGTTAATACTATTTATTATAGGGTTAGTGAGGCAGATTAGGGGTTAATAACTTTATAATAATAGCGGTGCGGTCTGCTCGGCAGATTAGGGGTTAATAAGTGTAGGCAGGTGGAGGCGACGTTGAGGGGGGAAGATTAGGGGTTAATAAATATAATATAGGGGTCGGCGGTGTTAGGGGCAGCAGATTAGGGGTACATAAGTATAACGTAGGTGGCGGCGCTTTGCGGTCGGCAGATTAGGGGTTAATTATTGTAGGTAGCTGGCTGCGACGTTGTGGGGGGCAGGTTAGGGGTTAATAAATATAATATAGGGGTCCGCGGTGTTAGGGGCAGCAGATTAGGGGTACATAAGTATAACGTAGGTGGCGGTCGGCAGATTAGGGGTTAAAAAAATTAATCGAGTGTCGGCGATGTGGGGGGACCTCGGTTTAGGGGTACATAGGTAGTTTATGGGTGTTAGTGTACTTTAGAGTACAGTAGTTAAGAGCTTTATAAACCGGCGTTAGCCCAGAAAGCTCTTAACTACTGACTTTTTTCCTGCGGCTGGAGTTTTGTCGTTAGATGTCTAACGCTCACTTCAGACACGACTCTAAATACCGGAGTTAGAAAGATCCCATTGAAAAGATAGGATACGCAATTGACGTAAGGGGATCTGCGGTATGGAAAAGTCGCGGCTGAAAAGTGAGCGTTAGACCCTTTTTTGAGTGACTCCAAATACCGGAGGTAGCCTAAAACCAGCGTTAGGAGCCTCTAACGCTGGTTTTCACGGCTAACGCCAAACTCCAAATCTAGGCCAGGATACGCAATTGACGTAAGGGGATCTGCGGTATGGAAAAGTCGCGGCTGAAAAGTGAGCGTTAGACCCTATTTTGAGTGACTCCAAATACCGGAGGTAGCCTAAAACCAGCGTTAGGAGCCTCTAACGCTGGTTTTCACGGCTAACGCCAAACTCCAAATCTAGGCCATAGGCTCCAATGGGAGCCTCGTTCTCATGCCAAAAGACACGGCATGAGAACCTAGCGCAAGGAATGGGATAAGTAGCACAGCGATAGACAGCAGATTTAAATATATATGTATATACTGTATTAGGGCTGTGCAATTAATCACATGATGCAATTAATTGCAATATGAGGCTACTCATATCTAATCTAAATCACACAAGCCTGCAATTTGTTATCAAAACAAACATTAACAACAAAAAAGTCTGAAATGGCTTCCTTAACGTGTCATGTCAGTCACACAAATGCTCCAGCCCTGCAAAAGCACTAATCACTTCTCCAGGGGGTCAGACCAAGAAGCGACACATCTGTGTCACAGCAAATAACACAGTCGCAAAAAAAAAATCCCCGCTATCTTTATTAAACTTGAAGGCGGAGTCCTCTAGGCTTATCCAGCATAAGGGAGGCTGAGACGCTTACCAGTGTGCAGACCAGGGAATCCCCACAAAACGGATAATTTAGCACCTTATTGCTCAGTGTAGTAGGAGCAGCAGCGGAGCAATGGCAGCAACAGACCTTGGTATGGCGGTGGTTTGGCTGTTGTCTGGTGTTGGTCTGGCGGTGTTCTGGTGGTTCTCTGGTGGTGGTTTGGCTGTTGTCTGGTGTTGGTCTGGCGGTGGTCTGGCTGTTGTCTGGTGGTGGTCTGGCCCTGGTCTGGCGGTTGTCTGGCTGTTGTCTGGCGGTGGTCTGGCGGTGGTCTGGCTGTGGTCTGGCTGTTGTCTGGCGGTGGTTTGGCCGTGGTCTGGCGGCTGTCTGGCGGTGATTTGGCAGTGGTTTGGCTGTGGTCTGGTGGTTGTCTGGTGGTTGTCTGGCGGTGGTCTGGCGGTGGTCTGGCAGTGGTAAGAACTGGCTACTATGTAATCACAGTACAGGCAGCTAATTTCATTTAAGCTAGTTTTGTTGTCTGTATTTGAATGCTCTCAGGCTGTATTGAACATTGAGAAATATGTACTTTAAGATTATGTACAGTTTAATGCATTTATTATTGAGAAATGTATGTTATCGGGGGGAAAAAAGTATAATTTTTTCCCCATATTGCACAGCCCTAGTATATAAGCATATACATATATATTTACAGGGAACATATAGTTCCTATAGACCACTATGTAAAGGCACATTTCAGTAGCTTTTTTTTCTAACACCCCCACATCCACCAACTTTAGCCCCCAAACTGCTTTTTCCATCTTTTTTTTACTAGTAATGGCTGGTTATTTATTGCACGCCCGTAAATAGGCGAATTTGCTCATTTCCGGGTAGAGATAAATTAAAGTGAAGGTCCATTTTGATTAATTAGTGCCCGGTTTTTAATAAACCTATTAAAAATAAGGGCACTTTAATTCATAAAAATTTACATTTCACTGTTTTCTTCAAAAACTTACCTTTTAATCCTGAATGCCGCTTCAGCAATTCCCCCGGCCGTCGGAAGCCTCTGCAGATGTCAGAAATGACGAATCCGGCTTCCTCCAATCACAGCTCCCCCCCCTGGGGGAATCTTTGCCTGATGCAACGCTGTGATTGGAGGAAGCCGGTTTGTCGTTTTGGACCCGTGAAGACAGCTTGCAACGGGCGGAGGAAGTGCTGGAGCGGCTGCCAGGATTAAAAGGTAAGTTTTGAAGAAAACAGTGAAATGTCAATTTTGATGAATTAAAGTGCCCTTGTTTTTAATAGGTTTATTAAAACCCGGGCACTAATTCATCAAAATAGACCTTCACTTTAATAATCCATTTATAATCTAGCTCAAAGTGTTTAATGTCCCTTAAATAAAATAAAAATGACAGCACAGCCGTAGTACAGCACAAATAGGCACGCTCAATGATGGTTCCATAGAACAGAGTATGACCAGAAGACTAATGGTGGTACAGGCACATAGAACAGTAACCCCAGTGAATACCTTTATTGAACTCCAGTTAGACAGATTATCCTGTAGGTAACAGTGGAATCTGCAGATAGCTGATACATTGGTGAACTACTCTAATTACCAATTGCTGAAGATTTTCATGAAGATGCTGATGTTACCTCTGAAATCTGATGAGGCTTGGTGGCTCCGATGTGTAAGCCAGACCTTGCTAGCTGATTATTCAGGAATAGAGAGAAACTCTAGACCTTGCTAGATCATATGGACTTGCAAATACAGAGTCAACCTTAAGTAGATTGATGGGCTGGGTATTCTAAATCTAGAAGCACAGAAACAGACTGTTCTGAAGCAGACATGAGTCAGTTTGGTACACAATTATATAAATGCACAAGTGTCTTCATATGTATAAGCGTTTTACTGAGTACAGGAGTATGCAAACTAGGTAGAATAAATTGACACAGAACGGCAACTTGGCAAAAGAGCTGACACTCACAGGACTGAAACTTGGTAAGAGTGACACTCAAAGGATTGTGAATTGGCAGAAGAGCTTGCACTCTCCTTATTTTTGTTAATTTGTTATTTTAATTTAGAAGAATAATGGCACTCACAGGATTGTGACTTGGAAGAATACCTAACACTCACTGCATTGTGAAAAGCTAACAGAGGATTGTGACTTGGCAGATGAAGAGACACTCACAGTTAGAGGTGAAGGAACGCACAGGTGAGCTAGCACTTGTAATTTAGCAGAAGGACGGATCTATACAGTCTGCAAACAGAAACACAATTCTGGGAATTATAGGTTCCAGGTAGTTACGTGTGCACGAGCCTAAGGAGCTCACATGGCACACACGTGGTAGTTATGAGGTGAAATCTGGCAGCAAAACCTACAGGCATGACATAGACACGACTAACAAGAAGGCATATCAAGTTGGCTCTTGCAAGCATTTGCAAAGATCTTCACTGAGTGTAAGATACACAGCCAAAACAAAAGTAAAATATGAGAGATAATTAATTCAGTTTTGGGATTGACTGCCTAATAAGTTAGAATGTGGCTTTTGTGCTAAAACATTGATATTAATTAATTGTATCCAAATAATAACTTCATATCATCTTGCTTCATTATATAATTAATGTGTTTAAACCTCAAAACAGAACTGAATATTTAAGTGAATTTAATTTGTGTCTAATAGTTTACAAATGGGATTTGATCTTTATTTATTAGCAAAAAAAAAAGGTTTATTAACATAATTAAGGGAGAAGGATGACAGTTATATAGAAGCAGCTATTTTGCCTGTTTTTGTGTGATTGTGGATGTCTGTAGTACTTTGTGTATACACGTGGGTGTCTGTAGTACTTTGTGTGTACACGTGGGTGTCTGTAGTACTTTGTGCGTACATGTGGGTGTCTGTAGTACTTTGTGCGTACATGTGGGTGTCTGTAGTACTTTGTGTGTACATGTGGGTGTATGTAGTACTTTGTGCGTACATGTGGGTGTATGTAGTACTTTGTGCGTACATGTGGATGTCTGTAGTACTTTGTGCGTACATGTGGGTGTCTGTAGTACTTTGTGCGTACATGTGGGTGTCTGTATTACTTTTTGCATACATGTCAATGTCTGTAGTACTTTGTGTGTACATGTGGATGTCTGTAGTACTTTGTGTGTACATGTGGGTGTCTGTATTACTTTTTGCATACATGTCAATGTCTGTAGTACTTTGTGTGTACATGTGGGTGTCTGTAGTACTTTGTGCGTACATGTGGGTGTCTGTAGTACTTTGTGCGTACATGTGGATGTCTGTAGTACTTTGTGCGTACATGTGGGTGTCTGTAGTACTTTGTGCATACATGTGGGTGTCTGTAGTACTTTGTGCGTACACGTGGGTGTCTGTAGTACTTTGTGTGTACACGTGGGTGTCTGTAGTACTTTGTGTGTACATGTGGGTGTCTGTAGTACTTTGTGTGTACACGTGGGTGTCTTTAGTACTTTGTGTGTATACGTGGGTGTCTGTAGTACTTTGTGCGTACATGTGGGTGTCTGTAGTACTTTGTGTGTACATGTGGATGTCTGTAGTACTTTGTGTGTACATGTGAGTGTCTGTAGTACTTTGGGTGTACACGTGAGTGTCTGTAGTACTTTGTGTGTACACGTGGGTGTCTGTAGTACTTTGTGCGTACATGTGGGTGTCTGTAGTACTTTGTGCGTACATGTGGGTGTCTGTAGTACTTTGTGTGTACATGTGGGTGTCTGTTGTACTTTATGTGTACACGTGGGTGTCTGTAGTACTTTGTGCGTACATGTGGGTGTCTGTAGTACTTTGTGTGTACATGTGGGTGTCTGTTGTACTTTGTGTGTACACTTGGGTGTCTGTAGTACTTTGTGTGTACATGTGGGTGTCTGTAGTACTTTGTGCGTACATGTGGGTGTCTGTAGTACTTTGTGTGTACACGTGGGTGTCTGTAGTACTTTGTGCGTACATGTGGGTGTCTGTAGTACTTTGTGCGTATATGTGGGTGTCTGTAGTTCTTTGTGCGTACATGTGGGTGTCTGTAGTACTTTGTGTGTACACGTGGGTGTCTGTAGTACTTTGTGTGTACATGTGGGTGTCTGTAGTACTTTGTGCGTACATGTGGGTGTCTGTAGTACTTTGTGCGTACATGTGGGTATCTGTAGTAATTTGTGTGTACACGTGGGTGTCTGTAGTACTTTGTGTGTACACGTGGGTGTCTGTAGTACTTTGTGCGTACATGTGGGTGTCTGTAGTACTTTGTGCGTACATGTGGGTATCTGTAGTACTTTGTGTGTACACGTGGGTGTCTGTAGTACTTTGTGTGTACACGTGGGTGTCTGTGGTACTTTGTGTGTACACGTGGGTGTCTGTAGTACTTTGTGAGTACACGTGGGTGTCTTTAGTACTTTGTGTGTATACGTGGGTGTCTGTAGTACTTTGTGCGTACATGTGGGTGTCTGTAGTACTTTGTGTGTACATGTGGATGTCTGTAGTACTTTGTGTGTACACATGGGTGTCTGTAGTACTTTGTGTGTACATGTGGGTGTCTGTAGTACTTTGGGTGTACACGTGGGTGTCTGTAGTACTTTGGGTGTACACGTGGGTGTCTGTAGTACTTTGTGTGTACACGTGGGTGTCTGTAGTACTTTGTGCGTACATGTGGGTGTCTGTAGTACTTTGTGCGTACATGTGGGTGTCTGTAGTATTTTGTGTGTACATGTGGGTGTCTGTTGTACTTTATGTGTACACGTGGGTGTCTGTAGTACTTTGTGCGTACATGTGGGTGTCTGTAGTACTTTGTGTGTACATGTGGGTGTCTGTTGTACTTTATGTGTACACGTGGGTGTCTGTAGTACTTTGTGTGTACATGTGGGTGTCTGTAGTACTTTGTGTGTACATGTGGGTGTCTGTAGTACTTTGTGCATACATGTGGGTGTCTGTAGTACTTTGTGTGTACACGTGGGTGTCTGTAGTACTTTGTGCGTACATGTGGGTGTCTGTAGTACTTTGTGCGTACATGTGGGTGTCTGTAGTTCTTTGTGCGTACATGTGGGTGTCTGTAGTACTTTGTGTGTACACGTGGGTGTCTGTAGTACTTTGTGCGTACATGTGGGTGTCTGTAGTACTTTGTGCGTACATGTGGGTATCTGTAGTACTTTGTGTGTACACGTGGGTGTCTGTAGTACTTTGTGTGTACACGTGGGTGTCTGTAGTACTTTGTGCGTACATGTGGGTGTCTGTAGTACTTTGTGCGTACATGTGGGTATCTGTAGTACTTTGTGTGTACACGTGGGTGTCTGTAGTACTTTGTGTGTACACGTGGGTGTCTGTGGTACTTTGTGTGTACACGTGGGTGTCTGTAGTACTTTGTGAGTACACGTGGGTGTCTGTAGTACTTTGTTTGTACACGTGGTTGTCTGTTGATGTCTGTGTGTGCAGATTACATGTGATGACAAGTATTCAAGTGCCTGTTATTTAAATAACAGTGACTTCACAGGCTGATGAGCAATAATTCTTTATCTGAATGTGAACTTCAATTGCTTCTGTTTTTATTATAACATTTCACCTTTTTAATAATTAATGACAACCAATTAAAAAACAAACTAACTGACGATATTACAAACTTGAAATGTTGTTGTAAATCAAACTAGTACCAGTTTTGGGGTGTGGTTAAATAACAAAAGAGAGAGCTGCTTTACCTTAAAATGCAGGGGCCTTTTTTATCCCAGTCTGGTGACTTGATCATGATTCAAAATATATTGATATTTGTGCAATATGTACTGTACATATCAAATGTTTGCTTCACTGTGACAAAGAGATTTCATTCTGAAACGTGTTGGAATTTTGTATCTGGAAATAAAACTGAGTTATTCTATAAACCATCTGTTCCCTATGTGTTGTCTCTGGTAAAGGGACAGTCAACACCAACATGTTGTTTAAAAAGATAGATAATCCCTTTATTACCCATTCCCCAGTTTTAAATAACCAACACAGTTATAATAATACACTTCTTACCTCTGTGATTACCTTGTATCTAAGCCTCAGCAAACTGCCCCCTTATTTCAGTTCTTTAGACAGACTTGCATTTTAGCCAATCAGTGCTGACTTCTAGGTAACTTCAAGTGCGTGAGCTCAATGTTATCTATATGACACACATGGACTAATGCCCTCTAGTGGTGAAAAAATGTCAAATTGCATTCAGATTAGATGCGGCCTTCAAGGTCAAAGAAATTAGCATATGAGCCTAACTAGGTTTAGCTTTCAACTAAGAATACCAAGAGAACAATGCAAAATTGGTGATAAAAGTAAATTGGAAAGTTTTTTAAAATTACTTCAAAGTTTATTTTGGACTTAACAGTTTGCTGTTAATTTGGACATGTCATGGAAAGCAGCGACACAGAACGTTTATTCTATTGTCATTTATTGTGGTGTTTTACATACAGTAATATTGCATTGTTCTCTTAAATACTCATAATAAAGCTTTATAAGGAGTGACATATTCCAGTGCTGCTGCCCAATTCCCCTATCATTTATTTGAACCATGGTAAAACGTTGGGGGGACTTAGTAACCTCTCTTGGGTTAATTGAAGTGAAGTTAAATGTTAACCCCTTTGTAGTTGTATAAGAGTATAATTCTGCTCATTCATTACAGAGAAATCGTGCGCTAGCTCCATCCTTTAATCGCCCCTGTGCTCATACTTTTAACATTGCATTTTAGTTTTTTCTTACACAGTATTGTGCTAAATGCGTAAACATGGGCACAATATGTCATTGTTGATTTAAAATGATACTTATCAGTGGTTCATTTTACAGAATTTCAAATAGACGATGTTCCATTATTTTGTTTTATTTATTTTTTTTGTGTTGTATGAATATTTAGCTTTTCCTGACATCTAATCCTTTTCAATACACCAAATAAATCAGATTTATAAAATAGGTGTTTATACTGTAACAGACTTTTATTCTTGTGTTTTCAGGATTTTGTGTCAATATTAATATATAATCATATAATTATTCAGAAATTCAACTTGCTAAAATGCCAAGTAATTTATTTGTAACTGTATTCAATGGCTGTGTTTTCTTTTTATATATATAATGTATAAAATTGTTAAATTCCCGCCATACTTGGCCTTGGTCTATTAATAAGAGGTAAAGTGCAGAATATTCAGCCTAAATATGACTTCTTTTGTAAAATGTTTACAGTAAGTGAATGTTTTTCTGGCTCAGCAAATGGACTTTATATTTATCCACTTGTAGGTCCATTAGTGACCCTCGCTTCTCAAATCACAGTTGTCAAGGCCAGATGGTGGCTTTGCTGGGTTCTGTTGGCATTTTTGAAGTACACATTTGCATAAAAGATCCCTCTGTGCGTTGTATAAGTGTAAGCATTGTATATTCTCTATACTCCCTCATTTCAAGTATATGAAGATATAAACTATTGCACTCTGCATTTTTAAGATTATACTTTCAAACTGTTGTTTTGTGAGTGGAAAATGAGAGATGTGAATCAGTCTTCACCACTCTATAGCCCTTAGCTATAGTCAATGTCCTCATCCCTATATAACCGTTAGCTATAGTCAATTCCCTCATACTTATATAGCCCTTAGCTATAGTCAATTCCATCATACTTATATAGCCCTTAGCTTTAGTCAATGCTCTCATCCCTTTATAGTCCTTAGCTATAGTTAATACCCTCATCCCTATATAGCCCTTAGATATAGTCAATGCTCTCATCCCTATATAGCCCTTAGATATAGTCAATGCTCTCATCCCTATATAGCCCTTAGATATAGTCAATGCTCTCATCCCTATATAGCCCTTAGATATAGTCAATGCTCTCATCCCTATATAGCCCTTAGATATAGTCAATGCTCTCATCCCTATATAGCCCTTAGCTATAGTCAATGCTCTCATCCCTATATAGCCCTTAGCTATAGTCAATGTCCTCATCCCTATATAACCCTTAGCTATAGTCAATGCCCTCATTCCTATATAGCCCTTAGCTATAGTCAATTCCATCATAATTATATAGCCCTTAGCTTTAGTCAATGCTCTCATCCCTATATAGCCCTTAGCTATGGTCAATACCCTCATCCCTATATAGCCCTTAGATATAGTCAATGCTCTCATCCCTATATAGCCCTTAGATATACTCAATGCCCTCATCCCTATATAGCCCTTAGCTATAGTCAATGCCCTCATCTCTTTATAGCCCTTAGCTAAAGTCAATGCCCTCATCCCTTTATAGCCCTTAGCTATAGTCAATGTCCTCACCACTATATAGCCCTTAGATATAGTCAATGTCCTCATCCCTATATAACCCTTAGCTATAGTCAATGCCCTCATTCCTATATAGCCCTTAGCTATAGTCAATGTCCTCATCCCTATATAACCCTTAGCTATAGTCAATGCCCTCATTCCTATATAGCCCTTAGCTATAGTCAATGTCCTCATCCCTATATAACCCTTAGCTATAGTCAATGCCCTCATTCCTATATAGCCCTTAGCTATAGTCAATGTCCTCATCCCTATATAACCCTTAGCTATAGTCAATGCCCTCATTCCTATATAGCCCTTAGCTATAGTCAATTCCCTCATACTTATATAGCCCTTAGCTTTAGTCAATGCTCTCATCCCTTTATAGCCCTTAGCTATAGTTAATACCCTCATCCCTATATAGCCCTTAGCTATAGTCAATGCCCTCATTCCTATATAGCCCTTAGCTATAGTCAATACCCTCATCCCTATATAGCCCTTAGATATAGTCAATGCTCTCATCCCTATATAGCCCTTAGATATACTCAATGCCCTCATCCCTATATAGCCCTTAGCTATAGTCAATGCCCTCATCTCTTTATAGCCCTTACCTATAGATAATGCCCTCATTCCTATAAAGCACTTAGCTATAGTCCATGACCTCATCCATTTATAGCCCTTAGCTTTACTTAATGCCCTCATCCCTATATAGCCTTTAGCTATAGTCAATGCTCTGATCCCTATATAGCCCTTAGCAATAGTTAATGCCCTCATCCCTATATAGTCCTTAGCTATAGTCAATGCCCTCATCCCTATAATGCCCTTAGCTATAGTCAATGCCCTCATTCCTATTTAACCCTTAGCTATAGCCAATGCCCTCATTCCTATTTAGCCCTTAGCTATAGTCAATGCCCTCATACCTATATAGCCCTTAGCTATAGTAAATGCCCTCATCCCTATATAGCCCTTAGCTATAGTCAATGCCCTCATCCCTATATAGCCCTTAGCTATAGTCAATGCTCTCATTCCTATATAGCCCTTAGATATAGTCAATGCCCTCATCCCTATATAGCCCTTAGCTATAGTTAATGCCCTCATCCCTATATAGCCCTTAGCTATAGTTAATGCTCTCCTCCCTATAAAGCCCTTAGCAATAGTCAAGGCCATCATCCCTATACAGCCCTTAGCTATAGTTAATGCTCTCATCCCTATAAAGCCCTTAGCTATAGTCAATGCCCTCATCCCTATAAAGCCCTTAGCTATAGTCAATGCTCTCATTCCTATATAGCCCTTAGCTATAGTCAATGCCCTCATCCCTATATATGCCTTAGCTATAGTCAATGCCTCATCCCTATATAGCCCTTAGCTATAATTAATGTTCTCATCCTTATAAAGCCCTTAGCTATAGTCAATGCTCTCATTCCTATATAGCCCTTAGCTATAGCCAATGCCCTCATCCCTATATATCCCTTAGCTATAGTCAATGCCTCATCCCTATATAGCCCTTAGCTATAGATAATGCTCTCATCCTTATAAAGCCCTTAGCTATAGTCAATGCCCTCATCCCTATATAGCCCTTAGCTATAGTCAATGCTCTCATTCCTATATAGCCCTTTGCTATAGTCAATGCCCTCATCCCTATATAGCCCTTAGATATAGTTAATGCTCACATCCCTATAAAGCCCATAGCTATAGTCAATGCCCTCATCCCTATATAGCCCTTAGCTATAGCCAATGCTCTCATTCCTATATAGCTCTTAGCTATAGCCAATACCCTCATCCTTATAATGCCCTTAGCTATAGTCAATACCCTCATACCTATATAGCCCTTAGCTATAGTCATTGACCTCATCCCTATATAGCCTTTAGCTATAGTTAATGCTCTCATCCCTATAAAGCCCTTAGCTATAGTCAATGCCCTCATTCCTATATAGCCCTTAGCTATTGTTTATGCCCTCATCCCTATATAGCCTTTAGCTATAGTTAATGCCCTCATCCCTGTATAGCCCTTAGCTATAGTTAATGCCCTCATATCTATATAGCCCTTAGCTATAGTCAATGCCCTTATCCCTATATAGCCCTTTGCTATAGTTAATGCCCTCATCCCAATATATTCCTTAGCTATAGTCAATGCCCTCATCCATATATAGCCCTTAGCTTTAGTCAATTCCCAATATTCCTATATAGCCCTTAGCTATTATGAATGCCCTCATCCCTAAATAGCCCTTGGCCGAGTTAATGCCCTCATCCCAATAAAGCCCTTAGCTATAGTCAATGTCCTCATCCCTATATAACCCTAAGCTATAGTCAATGCCCTCATCCCTATATAGCCCTTAGCTATAATCAATGCTCTCATCCCTTTATAGACTTTAGATATAAATAATGTCCTCATCCCTATATAGCCCTTAGCTGAGTTAATGTCCTCATTCCTATAAAGCCCTTAGCTATAGTTAATGCCCTTATACATATATTGCCCTTAGCTATAGTCAATGTCCTCATCCCTATATAGCCCTTAGCTATTGTTTATGCCCTCATCCCTATATAGCCTTTAGCTATAGTTAATGCCCTCATCCCTGTATAGCCCTTAGCTATAGTTAATGCCCTCATATCTATATAGCCCTTAGCTATAGTCAATGCCCTTATCCCTATATAGCCCTTTGCTATAGTTAATGCCCTCATCCCAATATATTCCTTAGCTATAGTCAATGCCCTCATCCATATATAGCCCTTAGCTTTAGTCAATTCCCAATATTCCTATATAGCCCTTAGCTATTATGAATGCCCTCATCCCTAAATAGCCCTTGGCTGAGTTAATGCCCTCATCCCAATAAAGCCCTTAGCTATAGTCAATGTCCTCATCCCTATATAACCCTAAGCTATAGTCAATGCCCTCATCCCTATATAGCCCTTAGCTATAATCAATGCTCTCATCCCTTTATAGACTTTAGATATAAATAATGTCCTCATCCCTATATAGCCCTTAGCTGAGTTAATGTCCTCATTCCTATAAAGCCCTTAGCTATAGTTAATGCCCTTATACATATATTGCCCTTTGCTATAGTCAATGCCCTCATCCCTATATAGACATTGGCTATAGTCAAAGCCCTCATCCCTATATAGCCCTTAGGTTTAGTCAATGTCCTAATCCCTATATAGCCCTTAGCATTAGTCAATGCTCTCATCCCTATATATCCCTTAGCTATAGTCAATGCCCTCATCCCAATATAACCCTTAGCTTTTGTCAGTGCCCTAATCCCTATATAGCTCTTAGCTATAGTCAATTCCCTCATCTCTATATAGCCCTTAGCTTTAGCCAATGCCCTCATCCCTATATAACCCTTAGCTATAGTTAATGCCCTCATCCCTTTATATCCCTTAGATATAGTCAATACCCTCATCCCTATATAGCCCTTAGATATAGTCAATGCCCTCACCTGTATATAGCCCTTAGCTGTAGTCAATGCCCCATCCCTATGTAGACCTTAGCTATAGTCAATGCCATCATCCCTATACAGCCCATAGCTATAGTCAATGCACGTATCCCTATATAGCCGTTAGCTATAGTTAATGCCCTCATCCCTATATAGCCCTTAGCTGAGTTAATGCCCTCATCCCTATAAATCCCCTAGATATAGTTAATGCCCTCAGCCCTATATAGCACTTAGCTATAGTCAATTTCCTCATCCCTATAGAGCCCTTAGCTTTAGTCAATGCCCTCATCCCTTTATAGCCCTTAGCTATAGTCAATGCCCTCATCCCTATATAGCCCTTAGCTATAGTCAATGCCCTCATCCCTATATAGCCCTTAGCTATAGTCAATGCCCTCATCCCTATATAGCCCTTAGCTATAGTCAATGCCCTCATCCCTATATAGCCCTTAGCTATAGTCAATGCCCTCATCCCTATATAGCCCTTAGATATAGTCAATGCCCTCATTCCTATATAGCCCATAGCTATAGTCAATGCCCTCATCCCTATATAGCCCTTAGCTTTAGTCAATTCCCAATATCCCTATATAGCCCTTAGCTATTATTAATGCCCTCATCCCTATATAACCCTTAGCTGAGTTAATGCCCTCATTCCTATAAAGCCCTTAGCTATAGTCAAAGCCCTCCTCGCTATATAGCTCTTAGATATAGTTAACGCCCTCATTCCTATATAACCCTTAGCTATAGTCAATTCCCTCATCCCTATATAGCCCTTAGCTATAGTCAGTGCAATCTTCCCTATATATAGCCCTTAGCTATAGTCAATGCCCTCATCCATATATAGCCCTTAGCTATAGTCAATGCCCTCATCCCAATATAGCCCTGAGATATAGTCAATGCCCTCATCTGTATATATAGCCCTTAGCTATAGTCAATGCCCTCATCCCAATATAGCCCTGAGATATAGTCAATGCCCTCATCTGTATATAAAGCCCTTAGCTGTAGTCAATGCCCTCATCCCTATATAGACCTTAGCTATAGTCAATGCCCTCATCCCTATATAGCCATTAGCTATAGACAATGCCCTCATCCCTATATAGCCATTAGCTATAGACAATGCCCTCATCCCTATATAGACCTTAGCTATAGTCAATGCCCTCATCCCTATATAGACCTTAGCTATAGTCAATGCCCTCATCCCTATATAGCCATTAGCTATAGACAATGCCCTCATCCCTATATAGACCTTAGCTATAGTCAATGCCCTCATCCCTATATAGCCATTAGCTATAGTCAATGCCCTCATCCCTATATAGCCATTAGCTATAGACAATGCCCTCATCCCTATATAGCCCTTAGCTATAGTCAATGCCCTTATCCCTACTGTATATAGCCCTTAGCTATAGTCAATGCCCTTATCCCTATATAGCCGTTAGCTATAGTTAATGCCCTCAACCCTATATAGCCGTTAGATATAGTTAATGCCCTTACCCCATCTCAGCCTGAGGCATAGTTGCCAACATTTGAAAAAAAAAATCCAGGGACACTTTACGGCAAAGTCGATTTATGGGTTCTATAGCTCCATCCAGTTAGATCCACCCCAAAACAACCACATAAAATACTAGTAGTATTATTTAGCTGTACTAATCACTTAATGCAACATCATCAAGTTCATCTCCCTTACCCCCTCTCAAATATATAATTGACATTGAAAGAATACCCACAGCACCAAAACAAGGGTTTCCCATGCCAGACTTTAGCTTTGTATATTTACAGTTGGTGAATACACTTATAATTTCTTGAATCATTACCTTCTGCAGCAAATTCCATAGTTATGCATTGCTGACCTCTTTGGTACCCGAGGATTTAATGTTTACTTGCTCAAATGAACAATGAAATGTTCTCAATCATCCACCATCTTTTTATCTCATGTGACTTCACAACCACCAACAGGAACATTCTGTAGGGTGTGGGTAAAAGCCGGATCTTGCCGGATCCATGCCTAATTTAGACAAATACACACAAATGTAATTGTTTTCCACACAAACACATCCAGATACTTCTGGATTCAACAACATTTTACTGCAAAACATTTGGGTCCTTTAAGAACCAGCACTTTTTTAAAGAAAGAACCTGCCAGATCCATGCCTAATTTAGACAGATACACACACATTTAAGTGTTTTCCACAGAAACACATTCAGACACTGCTGGATCCAACAACATTTTACTCAAAAACATCTGGGTCCAGGGGCGTAACTAACAGTGATGCAAAGGTCGCCATTGCAACCGGGCCCAGCAGGTCTCCCACACAAAGGGGGGCCCAACTTAAGGTAGGTGTTTTTTTTTTTATTTGTTTTTTTTATTATTATTATTATTATTTTCCCCCCAACAGTATTATTTTATAACATACATTTGTAATTTGCAGGGCAGGCATCTGCAAAAAGAGGCTGCAGGCACAATTTGCGTTTTAATTAACACTTTATTTGTTGTTTGCACTTTGCTGCCAGGTGCCAGGCGGGAACTTTCCATTTTGGCGCACACTGATCTCTCAGACTCTCCCTCCTCCTCCCTCCTGACTCACTGACTGGCTGCCTGCACGCACATGTATCATTCTCAACAATTATTTATTTATTATTTATTTATTTATAAAATATTTTACCAGGAAAGATACATTGAGATTTCTCTTGTTTTCAAGTATGTCCTGGCTACACAAAACATTGCATTGATACAATGGGTACACTAAAATACAAAAACAATAATAATAATAATACAAAATATATGCACAAAAAGTTAACATAGAAAAGGTAGGAAATATATAATCAACCATGACAGGTGCATTCTGTTTTGAGATATGTAGAGAGGGATCTCTTAAAGGATATTAGGCATGGGGAAGGTTTGAAAGTGTGCGGGAGGTCGTTCCATAATTGTGGTGCTCTGTAGGAAAAGGAGGATCGAGCTGCTTTCTTTTTGTATTGAGGTAAGCTAAATAATGTGCTGGTACTGGATCGGAGGTTATAGGTGGTGGTAATAACCGGTGAGAGCATACTGCTCAGGTATGGTGGGAGCTTCCCAGAAAAGCTTTTAAAGACAAGGCAGGAAAGATGGAGGGTGCGTCTGGATTCCAGCGAAAGCCAGTTTAGTTCTTTTAGCATGTCACAATGGTGGGTCCTGTAGTTACATTGTAGCACAAAGCGGCAGAACGAGTTATACAATGTATTAAGTTTATTAAGGTGAGTTTGCGGTGCAGGTGCATATACTACATCCCCATAATCCACGATTGGCACCAGCATTTGCTGTACAATCTTTTCCTTTACAGTAGGGCTGAGGCAGGATTTGTTTCTGTACAGGGCACCTATTTTTGGATAAAGTTTAGATGCCAGTATTTCTATATGCAGGCCAAAAGACAGATTGGGGTCTAACAACATACCCAAGTATTTAAAAGAGTGGACTGCGGTCAGTGTGCAATTTGATTTTGTTTTGATGCATAGATGGGAATTTTGTAGTTTGTGTAGTTTAGGTCCCGTTCCAAAGATCATTGTGACAGTTTTGTCAGTGTTTAGGAAGAGTTTGTTTTTTGAGATCCACTTTCCTACCTCTGTGAACTGGTCTTGGAGCACTGCTTCAAGCTGCGGTAGATCGGAATTGTTTGCATAGATTACCGTGTCATCTGCATACATGTGTACATTTGAGGATTTGCAGACATTAGGCAGATCATTTATAAATAATGTGAATAGCAGGGGGTCGAGAATGGAACCTTGGGGAACACCACACGTGACTGGGAGAGGGAGGGAGTCGCTGTCAGAAATGGAGACATATTGTGATCGATCGGATACATATGATCGAAACCAGGTTAGCGGACGATCACCAATACCTGAGTTTTTTAGTTTGAGCAGTAGTATGTCGTGGTCTACTGTGTCAAATTGTCTTGTGACTGCACATGGTGTGCAGTGCAGACTAGTCAGTAGCAGTAGAAGACAGGAGTCGACTGAGCCTGGAGCTGGAGGAGTCGTTGTGGACTGTGCTGTGCAGTCAGGTCTGGGTTGGCTCCCCTCTGACTGTGTCCTCCCCCCCTGGGGCTGGGAGTCTTCTGGCTAGCACGGCAGCCGGCAGGGGTAGGCAGCAGTGTCACTGTGGAGGAGGAGAGCAGAGAGAGACCTCTACAAATCCAACTCCAAGGTAAGCTCAGAGTCAGACTGAGGGGGGGCTGTGGCGCGGGGGCATGGTGAGGCTTAGCTCTCAGAGTCAGACTGAGGGGGGGCTGGCCGGGGTGCGGGGGGGGGCGCTGGGGGCACGGAGACATAATCAGAGTCAGACTGAGGCCAGGCAGGGCCCGGTGACATAATACATTGATCTGATGATCACTGAGATTATCAACAAGACTATATTTAAATAAATCCCACAATTCTGAAACCAGAACTAGAATTTTAGGAACTATGTCTTCTGGAATTCTTCAAGCTCAGTCTTGTCTATAATCCAGTGACCTATTATCTCTATGTTGACGTATAGGACCAGCCTTCAAGCATTCGGCCCCTCTATAGAGAGCTTCCTCCTGATATTATCTTATATGCAAGCCTGGATTTAACTTGTATGCCATCCAAAATATTTTTTTAACTCCCCTCTATAATCTCTTTGTCATAAAATGTTCTCATATCTACGGCTCACCCAAAATTGACTTATTTCTAGACAACAGACTGATTGATGTTTTCAGAAATCATAGATGGTCATAGTTACAGTAAATTGCTCTGCTCCTAGAGTGTTGGACATTTTTTTTCTGTTGTTTTTATTTCGTTTTTTTATTTATACTTGCCACATTCAACATTACAATATGTTAACCAAGAAGATATATGACATTGAGCAACCACAACGTTCTTACGCAGCTACAGTATATTAATATAAATCTCATTATCATATATGGTCTGATATGTGTGCATATACATGTGTGAGTGTGTGCATATGTATGTGTGTGTGTGCATGTGTGTTTGCATATATGTGTGTGTGACTGTAGACCTATGACAGCTTTTACCCTTCATTTTAAATAATTTCTGTACATTCTGTACAGGTCACTTAGTACTCTACTTTTTTAATATTGTAAAGGGACATTGATATTGTATTTTTTGCACATATAAAAGGGGACATTTAATTTTTTTTTTTTTAACTGTTTACATGTGAATTATAATTTTTTCAATCTATTGAAGCTTGTCAGATTTGTCCAAAAGATCTGTGGATGTAGTGGGGTATAGACCATACAATTTGGAGGTGCACCATAAAGTTTCCACATTTTCTGACTTAGGGAGTAGTGATGTTGCGAACCTAAACATTACGGTTCGCGAACGGCGGACTCGAACTTCCGCAACTGTTCATGAACCGGCGAACCGGGCGAACCGCCATTGACTTCAATAGGCAGGCGAACTTTAAAACCAACAGGGGCTCTTTCTGGCCACAATAGTGATGGAAAAGTTGTTTCAAGGGGACTAACATCTGGACATGCCGGAGGGGGATCCATGGCAAAACTCCCATGGAAAATTACATAGTTGATGCAGAGTCTGGTTTTAAGCCATAAAGGGCATAAATCACCTAACATTCCTAAATAGTTTGGAATAACGTGCTTTAAAACATCAGGTATGATGTTGTATCGATCATGGAGTGTAAGGGTTACGCCCGCTTCACAGTGACAGACCAAACTCCCCGTTTAAAGGTACAGTCTACACCAGAATTTTTATTGTTTTAAAAGATAGATAATCCCTTTATTACCCATTTCCCAGTTTTGCATAACTAACACATTTATAATAATATACTTTTAACCTCTGTGATAATCTTGTATCCAAGCCTCTGCAAACTGCCCCTTTTTTCAGTTCTTTTGACAGACTTGCAGTCTAGCCAATCAGTGCCTGCTCTCAGATAACTTCTCGTGCACGAGCACAGTGTTATCTATATGAAATACGTGAACTAACACCCTCTAGTGGTGAAAAACTGTTAAATGCAATCTGAAAGAGGTGGGCTTTAAGGAAATTAGCATATGAACCTCCTAGGTCATATGAACCTCATAGTTTAAGCTTTCAACTAAGAATACCAAGAGAACAAAGCAAAATTGGTGATAAAAGTAAACTGGAAAATTGTTTAAAATTACATGCTCTATCTGAATCCTGAAAGTTTATTTTGGCCTAGACTGTCCCTTTAACGCACCGCAAATAACCGCAAACAGTCCATTTGCACAACGGCAAACTCTCCATTTGCACAAGGTTGGATACCAAGCTAGCCATGTCCCGTTCCTTGTCCTCACTGATATCATTGAAGGTCTCTTCCTCCACCCAGCCACGTACAACACCAAGGGTCCCCGAAAGGTGACAACAAGCCCCCTGGGACACCTGCTGTGTTTGGTCTTCCACCTCCTCAAAGCCACCTTCCTCCTCTGACTCCTCTTCTTCAGACTCCTCTCTCTGCGTTATTATAAGGTGTGTTAAGTAGTACTATTCCTATCAGTTTAATCCCTGTTCCATCCCCTATCAGGGGACGTGTATATGGCATGGATTTTAGGAACCGGGAGATGGAAAAAGATGCTTGATCGGTCCTCCTACTTCAAATTTGGGGCACTGCACATGCCATCTACTGTGCCACCAGATATGAGTGGTGTGTTAAGTAGTACTATTCTTATCAGTTTAATCCCTGTGGAGTCCCCTATTAGGGGTCATGTATAGGGCATGGATTTTAGGAACCGGGAGATGGAAAAAGATGCTTGGTCGGTCCGGCCACGAGATAGATAGATTAGATAGATAGATCAATAGATACATTTGATAGATACGATAGATAGATAGATTTGATAGATAAATAGATAGATTTGATAGATAGATAATTTCCCAGACAGAGAATTACAAGACGTGCGGCCTGGGACCCATGGTAAGGTTCCCAGAGGCAGTTGCGGCGCTCGAGGCTCTGATTAGAACAGAGCACTCTGGAACATATCTGCCCTCGGCCGAAATCGGAACATTCTTTAGCTTTCTATCTGTCGGCCAAATGTCCATCTGCCAAATGTCCGTCTGCCAAATGTCCTTCTGCATTTTGTCAGAGCACCGCGTGCAATCTACTGTGCCAACAGATATGAGTGGTCTGTCAAGTAGTACTATTCTTATCAGTTTAATACCTGTTACGTCCCCTATCAGGGTACGTGTATATGGCATGAATTTTAGGAACCGGGAGATGGAAAAAGATGCTTGGTCGGTCCGGCCACGAGATAGATAGATTTGATAGATAGATACATAGATTAGATAGATAGATCAATAGATGCAATAGATACATTTGATAGATACGATAGATAGATAGATTTGATAGATCAATAGATAGATTTGATAGATAGATAATTTCCCAGACAGAGAATTACAAGACGTGCGGCCTGGGACCCAGGTTGGGTATTGCCTTTTGTGCATTGAAATTTCGGCCGGGTACCTTCCACTGCGGTGTCCCCTATCAGGGGACGTGTATATGGCATGGATTTTAGGAACCGGGTGATGGAAAAAGATGCTTGGTCGGTCCTCCTACTTCAAATTTGGGGCACTGTGCGTGCAATCTACTGTGCCACCAGATATGAGTGGTGTGTTAAGTAGTACTATTCCTATCACTTTAATCCCTGTTACGTGCCCTATCAGGGTACGTATATATGGCATGGATTTTAGGAACCGGGAGATGGAAAAAGATGCTTGGTCGGTCCGGCCACGAGATAGATAGATTTAATAGATAGATAGATAGATAGATAGATAGATAGATAGATAGATAGATAGATAGATAGATAGATAGATAGATTAGATAGATAGATAGATAGATAGATAGATAGATAGATAGATAGATAGATAGATAGATAGATAGATAGATAGATAGATAGATACATAGATAGATACATAGATTAGATAGATAGATGGATAGATCAATAGATACATTTGATAGATTCAATAGATTATAGATAGATAGATAGATAGATAGATAGATAGATAGATAGATAGATAGATAGATAGATTTGATAGATAGATAGATAGATAGATAGATAGATAGATAGATAGATTTGATAGATAATTTACCAGACAGAGAATTACAAGACGTGCGGGCTGTGACCCATGGTAAGGTTCCCAGAGGCAGTTGCGGCACCAGAGGACGTGTATATGGCATGGATTTTAGGAACCGGGAGATGGAAAAAGATGATTGGTCGGTCCTCCTACTTCAAATTTGGGGCTCTGCGCGTGCAATCTACTGTGCCACCAGATATGAGTGGTGTGTTAAGTAGTACTATTCTTATCAGTTTAATACCTGTTACGTCCCCTATCAGGGTACGTGTATATGGCATGAATTTTAGGAACCGGGAGATGGAAAAAGATGCTTGGTCGGTCCGGCCACGAGATAGATAGATTTGATAGATAGATAGATAGATAGATAGATACATTGATTAGATAGATAGATCAATAGATGCAATAGATACATTTGATAGATACGATAGATAGATAGATAGATTTGATAGATCAATAGATAGATTTGATAGATAGATAATTTCCCAGACAGAGAATTACAAGACGTGCGGTCTAGGACCCATGGAAAGGTTACTTCCTTTTGCACAATCGAGTACAGGTTGGGGATTGCCTTTTGTGCATTGAAATTTCGGCCGGGTACCTTCCACTGCGGTGTCCCCTATCAGGGGACGTGTATATGGCATGGATTTTAGGAACCAGGAGATGGAAAAAGATGCTTGGTCGGTCCTCCTACTTCAAATTTGTGGCACTGTGCGTGCAATCTACTGTGCCACCAGATATGAGTGGTGTGTTAAGTAGTACTATTCCTATAACTTTAATCCCTGTTACGTGCCTTTTTTTTGTTTAGTTTTTTGAAGCCACAGTGCAGCACCAGAGGCCAGAAAAATTTGGCATGTACACATGCCTGAAAAATTAGGTATTGTTGCAGCCGCTGCTGTAGCAGCGGCCAGAAAAATTGATGTTTGTTTCCCTGACAGAAAGTGCCCTAAAACATTGCGGCTTGAACACTAGTTGGTGGCGGATATGTCACGCAAGTCATCCGGCATTCGAAGATAACATACAGCAGCTTGTGGACCATTTATAGCCCAAGGCAGATCATCTTATTAGGCCTTTTTAACTCAAATGTATCGCCCAATGTCAGTCCCTTCGGGATTCATCCCTCATTCATCTTAATAAAGGTGAGGTAATCTAGACTTTTTTGACCTAGCCAACTTCTCTTCTCAGTGACAATACCTCCTGCAGCACTGAAGGTACTTTCTGACAGGACACTTGAAGCGGGGCAGGCCAGAAGTTCTATAGCAAATTGGGATAGCTCAGGCCACAGGTCAAGCCTGCACACCCAGTAGTCAAGGGGTTCATCGCTCCTCAGAGTGTCGAGATCTGCAGTTAAGGCGAGATAGTCTGCTACCTGTCGGTCGAGTCGTTCTCTGAGGGTGGACCCCGAAGGGCTGTGGCGATGCATAGGAGTTAAAAAGCTCCGCATGTCCTCCATCAACAACATGTCTGTTAAGCGTCCTGTCCTTGCCGGCGTGGTCGTGGGAGTCGGAAGATTACTTTCACCTCTTCCCCTGTTAGATTCCCGTTGTGCTGTGACATCACCCTTATACGCTGTGTAAAGCATACTTTTAATTTATTTTGGAACTGCTGCATCCTTTCCGACTTGCGGGAATTTGGTAACATTTCAGGCACTTTATGCTTATACCGGGGGTCTAGTAGCGTGGACACCCAGTACAGGTCGTTTTCCTTCAGTTTTTTTATACGAGGGTCACTCAACAGGCACGACAGCATGAAAGACCCCATTTGCACAAGTTTGGATGCCGAGCTACTCATGTCCCGTTCCTCGTCCTCAGTGATCTCACTGAAGGTATGTTCTTCCCCCCAGCCACGTACAACACCACGGGTACCAGATAGGTGACAACGAGCACCCTGGGATGCCTGTTGTGGTTGGTCTTCCTCCTCCTCCTCCTCAAAGCCACATTCCTCCTCAGACTCCTCTTCCTCACACTACTCTTCCAGCGTTGCCGCTAATCCAGCAAGCGATGCTGATAAGGCTGTTTCTGGTGGTGATGGTGACCACAACTCTTCCTCTTCACGCTCATCTACGGCCTGATCCAGCACTCGTTGCAGGGCACGCTCCAAGAAGAAAACAAATAATATGATGTCGCTGATGGTGCCTTCGGTGCGACTGACTAGGTTTGTCACCTCCTCAAAAGGACGCATGAGCCTACAGGCATTGCGCATGAGCGTCCAGTAACTTGGCAAAAAAATCCCCAGCTCCGCAGAGGCTGTCCTAGCACCCCGGTCATACAAATACTCGTTAACGGCTTTTTCTTGTTGGAGCAGGCGGTTGAACATTAGGAGTGTTGAATTCCAACGTGTCGGGCTGTTGCAAATCAAGCGCCTCACTGGCATGTTGTTTCGCCGCTGGATATCTGCAAAATTCGCCATGGCCGTGTAGGAACTCCTGAAATAGCCACACACCTTCCTGGCCTGCTTCAGGACGTCCTGTAAGCCTGGGTACTTATGCACAAAGCGTTGTACGATCAGATTACACACATGTGCCATGCACGGCACATTTGTCAACTTGCCCAATTTCAATGCCGCCAACAAATTACTTCCGTTGTCAGAAACCACTTTGCCGATCTCCAGTTGGTGCGGAGTCAGCCACTGATCCACCTGTGTGTTCAGGGCGGACAGGAGTGCTGTTCCGGTGTGACTCTCTGCTTTCAGGCAAGTCAACCCCAAGACAGCGTGACATTGCCGTATCCGGGATGTGGAATAGTACCTGCGAAGCTGGGGGAGTGCCGTTGATGTGGAGCAAGACACAGAAGCAGAAGAGGACTCAGCCGAGAAAGAGGTTATGTAAGAGGATGGAGTATGAAGAGTAGAGGAGGTAACAGCAGGCCTGCCTGCAAGTCATGGCGGTGTCACCAACTCCTCTGCAGAGCCACGCATTCCATGCTTGGCAGCCGTCAGCAGGTTTACCCAATGTGCAGTGTAGGTGATATACCTGCCCTGACCATGCTTTGCAGACCAGCTATCAGTGGTCAGATGGACCCTTGCCCCAACACTGTGTGCCAGACATGCCATTACTTCCTTTCGCATCGAGTACAGGTTGGGGATTGCCTTTTGTGCAAAGAAATTTCGGCCTGGTACCTTCCACTGCGGTCTCCCAATAGCTACAAATTTTTTGAACACCTCAGACTCCACCAGCTTCTATGGTAAAAGCTGGCGGGCTAAGAGTTCAGACAAGCCAGCTGTCAGACGCCGGGCAAGGGGGTGACTTTGGGACATTGGCTTCTTACGCTCAAACATGTCCTTGACAGACACCTGACTGTGGGCAGATGAGCAGGAACTGCTCCGGAAGAGAGACGGAGTGGCGGATGGTTGAGAGGGGGCAAGGAGGACAGCAGTGGTTGACGTGGCTGAAGATGCTGGACCAGGAGGAGGATGGCGGCTTTGAGTTTGTGTGCTGCTTCTACTCATGTGTTCATCCCATCTGCGTTTGTGATGTGAGATCATGTGCCTTCGCAAAGCAGTTGTACCTAGGTGGGTGTTGGACTTCCCACGACTCAGTTTCTTTTGGCACAGGTTGCAAATGGCATCGCTGTTGTCAGAGGCAGACAAACAAAAAAAATGCCACACTGCTGAGCTCTGTGATGACGGCATTCTGGTGGTGGCAACAGCATGCGTTGATTGGCGTGCTGTCTGGCTGACCCCGGGTGGCGATGCATGCTGTCTGACTGTGCCACTAGCTCCTTGCGACGACCTCCCCCTGCTTCCAACTCATCTCCTCCTCCTCCTCCTCCTCCTCTCTGTCTCCCCATCTGAACTTTCCCCCTGTTCTTCTTCTCTTCTAGCGGGCACCCATGTGACATCCACGGACGCATCATTTTCAACCGCTTCACTTGTATCTGACAAATCAACAAAGGAAGCAGCAGCGGGTACAACATCATCATCATCATCACACCGTACGTCCATGTCTGTAATGCTGCCTGACTGAGACATATCACTGTTATCTACATCCTCTGTCAATGATGGTTGCGCATCACTCATTTCTTCAAACTGATCTGTCAATAACTCCTCTGACAGATCAAGTGAAGCGGCTGTGGTGCTAGTGTTGGTGGTGGCGGCAGGCATGCGAGTGGTCACTTGAGAGGTGCCCGAAGCTAAGCTGGAGGTGGATGGTGCATCAAGGTTCCGAGTGGAAGCTGTAGAAGATTGAGTGTCCTCTGTTAGCCAGTCAACTAGGTTCTCCTAAGAACTTTTCGCGTTCATGGTACGTGGGTCAAAGGGAATCACAGCACCACGACCACGACGGCACCTGCGGGGTGGCCTGCCTCTGCCTGTCATTTTTTTTTTTTAAATGTACACTTACACTACTAATAAACAAAATATGAGTGGTGCCACTGGGCGAGTGGGCACAGTAGACGCTGTGAGCCTGACACAAAAAAGCAGACTGATGTTTCACAATCCAAAAAGTTTATTTTGTTTAAATGTACACTTACACTACTATTAAACAAGATATGAGTGGTGGCACTGGGCTAGTGGGCACAGTATACGCTGTGAGCCTGACACAAAAAAGCAGACTGATGTTTCACAGTCAAAAAAGTTTATTTTTTAAATACTTACACTACTGTTACAACAGATATGAGTGGTGGCACTAGTTGGCAAGTGGGCCTGGCACACATGCTGGCAGGCAGGCAACTGCAATTAGATTACACTAGCAGACTGATGTTTCACAGTCAAAAAGTTTTTTTAAAAATATTTACACTACTGTTACAACAAATATGAGTGGTGGCACTAGTTGGCAAGTGGGCCTGGCACACACGCTGGCAGGCAGGCAACTGCAATTCGATTACACTAGCAGACTGATGTTTCACAGTCAAAAAAGTTTTTTTTTTAAATATTTACACTACTGTTACAACAAATATGAGTGGTAGCACTAGTTGGCAAGTGGGCCTGGCACACAAGCTGGCAGGCAGGCAACTGCAATTAGATTACACTAGCAGACTGATGTTTCACAGTCAAAAAAGTTTTTTTTAAAAAAATATTTACACTACTGTTACAACAAATATGAGTGGTGGCACTAGTTGGCAAGTGGGCCTGGCACACCCGCTGTCAGGCAGGCAACTGCAATTAGATTGCACTAGCAGACTGATGTTTCACAGTCAAAAAAGTTTTTTTTAAAAATATTTACACTACTGTTACAACAGATATGAGTGGTGGCACTTAGCAAGTGGGCCTGGCACACATGCTGGCCAGCAGGCAACTGCAATGAGATTACACTAGCAGACTGATGTTTCACAGTCAAAAAAGTTTTTTTAAAATATTTACACTACTGTTACAACAAATATGAGTGGTGGCACTAGTTGGCAAGTGGGCCTGGCACACACGCTGGCAGGCAGGCAGGCATCTGCAATTAGATTACACTAGCAGACTGATGTTTTACAGTCAAAAAAGTTTTTTTAAAAATATTTACACTACTGTTACAACAAATATGAGTGGTGGCACTAGTTGGCAAGTGGGTCTGGCACACACGCTGGCAGGCAGGCAACTGCAATTAGATTACAAAAGCAGACTGATGTTTCACAGTCAAAAAAGTTTTTTTTTTTTTTAAATATTTACACTACTGTTACAACAAATATGAGTGGTGGCACTAGTTGGCAAGTGGGCCTGGCACACACGCTGGCAGGCAGGCAACTGCAATTAGATTGCACTAGCAGACTGATGTTTCACAGTCAAAAAAGTTTTTTTTTTAAATATTTACACTACTGTTACAACAGATATGAGTGGTGGCAATAGTTGGCAAGTGGGCCTGGCACACACGCTGGCAGACAGGCAACTGCAATTAGATTACACTAGCAGACTGATGTTTCACAGTCAAAAAAGTTTTTTTTTTAAATATTTACACTACTATTACAACAAATATGAGTGGTGGCACTAGTTGGCAAGTGGGCCTGGCACACACTCTGGCAGGCAGGCAACTGCAATTAGATTACATTAGCAGACTGATGTTTCACAGTCAAAAAAGTTTTTTTTTTTTTTAAATATTTACACTACTGTTACAACAAATATGAGTGGTGGCACTAGTTGGCAAGTGGGCCTGGCACACACGCTGGCAGGCAGGCAACTGCAATTAGATTGCACTAGCAGACTGATGTTTCACAGTCAAAAAAGTTTTTTTTTAAATATTTACACTACTGTTACAACAGATATGAGTGGTGGCACTTAGCAAGTGGGCCTGGCACACATGCTGGCCAGCAGGCAACTGCAATTAGATTACACTAGCAGACTGATGTTTCACAGTCAAAAAAGTTTTTTTTTTAAATATTTACACTACTGTTACAACAAATATGAGTGGTGGCACTAGTTGGCAAGTGGGCCTGGCACACACGCTGGCAGGCAGGCAAGCATCTGCAATTAGATTACACTAGCAGACTGATGTTTTACAGTCAAAAAAGTTTTTTTTTAAATATTTACACTACTGTTACAACAAATATGAGTGGTGGCACTAGTTGGCAAGTGGGTCTGGCACACACGCTGGCAGGTAGGCAACTGCAATTAGATTACAAAAGCAGACTGATGTTTCACAGTCAAAAAAGTTTTTTTTTTTAATATTTACACTACTGTTACAACAGATATGAGTGGTGGCACTTAGCAAGTGGGCCTGGCACACACGCTGGCAGGCAGGCAACTGCAATTAGATTACACTAGCAGACTGATGTTTCACAGTCAAATTTTTTTTTTTTTTAAATATTTACACTTCTGTTACAACAGATATGAGTGGTGGCAATAGTTGGCAAGTGGGCCTGGCACACATGCTGGCAGACAGGCAACTGCAATTAGATTACACTAGCAGACTGATGTTTCACAGTCAAAAAAGTTTTTTTTTTTTAATATTTACACTACTGTTACAACAGATATGAGTGGTGGCACTAGTTGGCAAGTGGGCCTGGCACACCCGCTGGCAGGCAGGCAACTGCAATTAGATTACACTAGCAGACTGATGTTTCACAGTCAAAAAAGTTTTTTTTTTTAATTTACACTACTGTTACAACAGATATGAGTGGTGGCACTGCAGGCAGGCAACTGCAATTAGATTACACTAGCAGACTGATGTTTCACAGTCAAAATTACACTGGCAAAAAAAAAAAAAAAAAAAGATGTTCTAGCCCTAAAAAGGGCTTTTTGGGGTGCTGTCCTTACAGCAGAGATCAGATGAGTCCTTCAGGACTGTAGTGGACACTGAATACACTAGCCTAGCTATCAATTTCCCTATAAAATCAGCAGCAGCTACACTGTCCCTCCTCTCACTAACAATGCAGGATCAGAATGAATCTAAAATGGCTGCTGTCCAGGAGGTGGGATAGTCTGGGAGGGAGTTTCTGCTGCTGATTGGCTGAAATGTGTCTGCAGACTGTGAGATACAGGGTCAAAGTTTACTCAATGATGATGAATAGGGGGCGGGAACTATTCGCCAGCGAACAAAATCGCGATATCACTATTAGGGAGTAGGGATAAAAACATACTACTTTTGAAGTTTGGGGGTGTTACGTTAAGTAATGGGGCCCCTTAACACCCCCTTAAAACACTCACTGTGTCTTAGTTGTCAGTATCAGCAATTCCCATGTAAATCTGACAACGCAACTACAAAAAAAGGTACAATTATAGACTTGCAAGTGCTAAATACTTTTCCTTAAAGAGAGGAAGGTGTGAGCTACGAGTGAAATGATTATGAACATACTTTGGGCTCCATTTACTATGGGTCAGGTGTACCTTGCTGCAAACTGACAGTATAACTGACCACATTTAACATTGCACAAACATGGCACCATCAATGCTTGTGCAATGCCTCCTCTGCTTGCTAGCAGGCGCTGTCAATAATCCCGATCTATGATAGACAGGTTAAAGGGACATTCCAGCCAAAATTATAAAGCACATGGGCGCATTTCAGTTTTGAATACAAGCATTTTTGCAATAAACATGTATTACCAAAAATGCTTCTAGTAAAAGCTATTGCTGTTTCAAAAGTGTATTTAAGTATGCACCGTGCACCAGCATTTCAAACACAGCTCTTGCTTAGAGAACCTAAAGTGCTTGTAGATCTGATAATGACTCAGTTTGTTAATTGCTGACATGATACAAGTCCCCACTGGCGCTCTCAGCAGCTGCAGTATTTAAAATGCAGGTGCACTGAGAAATGTTTATAACATTATAAACACTATTGCCCTCAAGTCTAAACGCATCACAAATAGTAGGTGTTGTATACAGATGGGTTGTCTATAAGGTATCATGTGTATGTGGCTAATCTATCACAGAGCACAAATAGTAGTGTTATATACAGACGGGTAGTCTATAAATTATCATGTGTATGTGGTTAATCTGTCACAGAGCACAAACAGTAGTGTTATATACAGACGGGTTGTCTATAAGGTATCATGTGTATGTGGTTAATCTATCACAGAGCACAAATAGTAGGTGTTATATACAGACGGGTTGTCTATAAGGTATCATGTGTATGTGGTTAATCTGTCACAGAGCACAAATAGTAGGTGTTATATACAGACAGGTTGTCTATAAGGTATCATGTGTATGTGGTTAATCTGTCACAGAGCACAAACAGTAGTGTTATATACAGACGGGTTGTCTATAAGGTATCATGTGTATGTGGTTAATCTGTCACAGAGCACAAATAGTAGGTGTTATATACAGACGGGTTGTCTATAAGGTATCATGTGTATGTAGTTAATCTGTCACAGAGCACAAATAGTAGGTGTTATATACAGACGGGTTGTCTATAAGGTATCATGTGTATGTGGTTAATCTATCACAGAGCACAAATAGTAGGTGTTATATACAGACGGGTTGTCTATAAGGTATCATGTGTACGTGGTTAATCTATCACAGAGCACAAATAGTAGGTGTTATATACAGACGGTTTTCTATAAGGTATCATGTGTATGTGGTTAATCTATCACAGAGCACAAATAGTAGTGTTATATACAGACGGGTTGTCTATAAGGTATCATGTGTATGTGGTTAATCTATCACAGAGCACAAATAGTAGTGTTATATACAGACGGGTTGTCTATAAGGTATCATGTGTATGTGGTTAATCTATCACAGAGCACAAATAGTAGGTGTTATATACAGACGGTTGTCTATAAGGTATCATGTGTATGTGGTTAATCTATCACAGAGCACAAATAGTAGTGTTATATACAGACGGGTAGTCTATAAATTATCATGTGTATGTGGTTAATCTGTCACAGAGCACAAACAGTAGTGTTATATACAGACGGGTTGTCTATAAGGTATCATGTGTATGTGGTTAATCTATCACAGAGCACAAATAGTAGGTGTTATATACAGACGGGTTGTCTATAAGGTATCATGTGTATGTGGTTAATCTGTCACAGAGCACAAATAGTAGGTGTTATATACAGACGGGTTGTCTATAAGGTATCATGTGTATGTGGTTAATCTGTCACAGAGCACAAACAGTAGTGTTATATACAGACGGGTTGTCTATAAGGTATCATGTGTATGTGGTTAATCTGTCACAGAGCACAAATAGTAGGTGTTATATACAGACGGGTTGTCTATAAGGTATCATGTGTATGTGGTTAATCTGTCACAGAGCACAAACAGTAGTGTTATATACAGACGGGTTGTCTATAAGGTATCATGTGTATGTGGTTAATCTGTCACAGAGCACAAATAGTAGGTGTTATATACAGACGGGTTGTCTATAAGGTATCATGTGTATGTGGTTAATCTGTCACAGAGCACAAATAGTAGGTGTTATATACAGACGGGTTGTCTATAAGGTATCATGTGTATGTGGTTAATCTATCACAGAGCACAAATAGTAGGTGTTATATACAGACGGGTTGTCTATAAGGTATCATGTGTACGTGGTTAATCTATCACAGAGCACAAATAGTAGGTGTTATATACAGACGGTTTTCTATAAGGTATCATGTGTATGTGGTTAATCTATCACAGAGCACAAATAGTAGTGTTATATACAGACGGGTTGTCTATAAGGTATCATGTGTATGTGGTTAATCTATCACAGAGCACAAATAGTAGGTGTTATATACAGACGGTTGTCTATAAGGTATCATGTGTATGTGGTTAATCTATCACAGAGCACAAATAGTAGTGTTATATACAGACGGGTTGTCTATAAGGTATCATGTGTATGTGGTTAATCTATCACAGAGCACATATAGTAGGTGTTATATACAGACGGTTTTTTATAAGGTATCATGTGTATGTGGTTAATCTATCACAGAGCACATATAGTAGTGTTATATACAGACGGGTTGTCTATAAGGTATCATGTGTATGTGGTTAATCTGTCACAGAGCACAAATAGTAGTGTTATATACAGACGGGTTGTCTATAAGGTATCATGTGTATGTGGTTAATCTATCACAGAGCACAAATAGTAGTGTTATATACAGACGGGTTGTCTATAAGGTATCATGTGTATGAGCACAAATAGTAGGTGTTATATACAGATCGGTTGTCTATAAGGTATCATGTGTATGTGGTTAATCTGTCACATAGCACAAATAGTAGGTGTTATATACAGACGGGTTGTCTATAAGGTATCATGTGTATGTGGTTAATCTATCACAGAGCACATATAGTAGTGTTATATACAGATGGGTTGTCTATAAGGTATCATGTGTATGTGGTTAATCTATCACAGAGCAGAAATAGTAGGTGTTATATACAGACGGGTTGTCTATAAGGTATCATGTGTATGTGGTTAATTTATCACAGAGCACATATAGTAGTGTTATATACAGATGGGTTGTCTATAAGGTATCATGTGTATGTGGTTAATCTATCACATAGCACAAATAGTAGGTGTTATATACAGACGGTTGTCTATAAGGTATCTTGTGTATGTGGTTAATCTACCACAGAGCACAAAATACTAGTGTTATATACAGACGGGTTGTCTATAAGGTATCATGTGTATGTGGTTAATCTATCACAGAGCACAAATAGTAGTGTTATATACAGACGGGTTGTCTATAAGGTATCATGTGTATGTGGTTAATCTATCACAGAGCACAAATAGTAGTGTTATATACAGACGGGTTGTCTATAAGGTATCATGTGTATGTGGTTAATCTGTCACATAGCACAAATAGTAGTGTTATATACAGACGGGTTGTCTATAAGGTATCATGTGTATGTGGTTAATCTATCACAGAGCACAAATATTAGTGTTATATACAGACGGGTTGTCTATAAGGTATCATGTGTATGTGGTTAATCTATCACAGAGCACAAATAGTAGGTGTTATATACAGACAGTTGTCTATAAGGTATCATGTGTATGTGGTTAATCTGTCACAGAGCACATATAGTAGGTGTTATATACAGACGGTTGTCTATAAGGTATCATGTGTATGTGGTTAATCTATCACAGAGCACAAATAGTAGGTGTTATATACAGACTGGTTGTCTATAAGGTATCATGTGTATGTGGTTAATCTATCACATAGCACAAATAGTAGTGTTATATACAGATGGGTTGTCTATAAGGTATCATGTGTATGTGGTTAATCTATCACAGAGCACAAATAGTAGTGTTATATACAGACGGGTTGTCTATAAGGTATCATGTGTATGTGGTTAATCTATCACAGAGCACAAATAGTAGGTGTTATATACAGACGGGTTGTCTATAAGGTATCATGTGTATGTGGTTAATCTATCACAGAGCACATATAGTAGTGTTATATACAGACGGGTTGTCTATAAGGTATCATGTGTATGTGGTTAATCTGTCACAGAGCACAAATAATAGTGTTATATACAGACGGGTTGTCTATAAGATATCATGTGTATGTGGTTAATCTGTCACATAGCACAAATAGTAGTGTTATATACAGATGGGTTGTCTATAAGGTATCATGTGTATGTGGTTAATCTATCACAGAGCACAAATAGTAGTGTTATATACAGACGGGTTGTCTATAAGGTATCATGTGTATGTGGTTAATCTATCACAGAGCACAAATAGTAGGTGTTATATACAGACGGGTTGTCTATAAGGTATCATGTGTATGTGGTTAATCTATCACAGAGCACAAATAGTAGTGTTATATACAGACAGATTGTCTATAAGGTATCATGTGTATGTGGTTAATCTATCACAGAGCACATATAGTAGTGTTATATACAGACGGGTTGTCTATAAGGTATCATGTGTATGTGGTTAATCTATCACAGAGCACAAATAGTAGGTGTTATGTACAGACGGGTTGTCTATAAGGTATCATGTGTATGTGGTTAATCTATCACAGAGCACAAATAGTAGTGTTATATACAGACAGGTTGTCTATAAGGTATCATGTGTATGTGGTTAATCTATCACAGAGCAGAAATAGTAGGTGTTATATACAGACGGTTGTCTATAAGGTATCATGTGTATGTGGTTAATCTATCACAGAGCACAAATAGTAGTGTTATATACAGACAGGATGTCTATAAGGTATCATGTGCATGTGGTTAATCTATCACAGAGCACAAATAGTAGTGTTATATACAGACGGTTATCTATAAGGTATCATGTGCATGTGGTTAATCTATCACAGAGCACAAATAGTAGGTGTTATATACAGACGGGTTGTCTATAAGGTATCATGTGTATGTGGTTAATCTATCACAGAGCACAAATAGTAGTGTTATATACAGACGGGTTGTCTATAAGGTATCATGTGTATGTGGTTAATCTATCACATAGCACAAATAGTAGTGTTATATACAGACGGTTATCTATAAGGTATCATGTGTATGTGGTTAATCTATCACATAGCACAAATAGTAGGTGTTATATACAGACGGGTTGTCTATAAGGTATCATGTGTATGTGGTTAATCTATCACAGAGCACATATAGTAGGTGTTATATACAGACGGGTTGTCTATAAGGTATCATGTGTATGTGGTTAATCTATCACAGAGCACAAATAGTAGGTGTTATATACAGACAGGTTGTCTATAAGGTATCATGTGTATGTGGTTAATCTATCACATAGCACAAATAGTAGTGTTATATACAGACGGGTTGTCTATAAGGTATCATGTGTATGTGGTTAATCTATCACAGAGCACAAATAGTAGTGTTATATACAGACGGGTTGTCTATAAGGTATCATCTGTGAGTGGTTAATCTATCACAGAGCAAAAATAGTAGTGTTATATACAGACGGGTTGTCTATAAGGTATCATGTGTATGTGGTTAATCTATCACAGAGCACAAATAGTAGGTGTTATATACAGACGGGTTGTCTATAAGGTATCATGTGTATGTGGTTAATCTATCACAGAGCACAAATAGTAGTGTTATATACAGACGGATTGTCTATAAGGTATCATGTTTATGTGGTTAATCTATCACAGAGCACATATAGTAGTGTTATATACAGACGGGTTGTCTATAAGGTATCATGTGTATGTGGTTAATCTATCACAGAGCACATATAGTAGGTGTTATATACAGACGGTTGTCTATAAGGTATAATGTGTATGTGGTTAATCTATCACAGAGCACAAATAGTAGGTGTTATATACAGACGGGTTGTCTATAAGGTATCATGTGTATGTGGTTAATCTATCACAGAGCACAAATAGTAGTGTTATATACAGACAGGTTGTCTATAAGGTATCATGTGTATGTGGTTAATCTATCACAGAGCAGAAATAGTAGGTGTTATATACAGACGGGTTGTCTATAAGGTATCATGTGTATGTGGTTAATCTATCACATAGCACAAATAGTAGTGTTATATACAGACGGGTTGTCTATAAGGTATCATGTGTATGTGGTTAATCTATCACATAGCACAAATAGTAGTGTTATATACAGACGGTTGTCTATAAGGTATCATGTGTATGTGGTTAATCTATCACATAGCACAAATAGTAGTGTTATATACAGACGGGTTGTCTATAAGGTATCATGTGTATGTGGTTAATCTATCACAGAGCACAATTAGTAGGTGTTATATACAGACGGTTATCTATAAGGTATCATGTGTATGTGGTTAATCTATCACATAGCACAAATAGTAGGTGTTATATACAGACGGGTTGTCTATAAGGTATCATGTGTATGTGGTTAATCTATCACAGAGCACAAATAGTAGTGTTATATACAGACAGGTTGTCTATAAGGTACCATGTGTATGTGGTTAATCTATCACAGAGCACATATAGTAGTGTTATATACAGACGGGTTGTCTATAAGGTATCATGTGTATGTGGTTAATCTATCACAGAGCACAAATAGTAGTGTTATATACAGACAGGTTGTCTATAAGGTATCATGTGTATGTGGTTAATCTATCACAGAGCACAAATAGTAGGTGTTATATACAGACGGGTTGTCTATAAGGTATCATGTGTATGTGGTTAAGCTATCACAGAGCACAAATAGTAGGTGTTGTATACAGACGGGTTGTCTATAAGGTATCATGTGTATGTGGTTAATCTGTCACATAGCACAAATAGTAGTGTTATATACAGATGGGTTGTCTATAAGGTATCATGTGTATGTGGTTAATCTATCACAGAGCACAAATAGTAGGTGTTATATACAGACAGGTTGTCTATAAGGTATCATGTGTATGTGGTTAATCTATCACATAGCACAAATAGTAGTGTTATATACAGACGGGTTGTCTATAAGGTATCATGTGTATGTGGTTAATCTATCACAGAGCACAAATAGTAGTGTTATATACAGACGGGTTGTCTATAAGGTATCATCTGTGAGTGGTTAGTCTATCACAGAGCACAAATAGTAGGTGTTATATACAGACAGGTTGTCTATAAGGTATCATGTGTATGTGGTTAATCTATCACATAGCACAAATAGTAGTGTTATATACAGACGGGTTGTCTATAAGGTATCATGTGTATGTGGTTAATCTATCACAGAGCACAAATAGTAGTGTTATATACAGACGGGTTGTCTATAAGGTATCATCTGTGAGTGGTTAGTCTATCACAGAGCACAAATAGTAGGTGTTATATACAGGCGGGTTGTCTATAAGGTATCATGTGTATGTGGTTAATCTATCACAGAGCACAAATAGTAGGTGTTATATACAGACAGGTTGTCTATAAGGTATCATGTGTATGTGGTTAATCTATCACAGAGCACATATAGTAGGTGTTATATACAGACGGGTTGTCTATAAGGTATCATGTGTATGTGGTTAATCTATCACATAGCACAAATAGTAGGTGTTATATACAGATGAGTTGTCTATAAGGTATCATGTGTATGTGGTTAATCTATCACATAGCACAAATAGTAGTGTTATATACAGACGGGTTGTCTATAAGGTATCATGTGTATGTGGTTAATCTGTCACACAGCACAAATAGTAGGTGTTATATACAGATGAGTTGTCTATAAGGTATCATTTGTATGTGGTGAATCTATCACAGAGCACAAATAGTAGTGTTATATACAGACGGGTTGTCTATAAGTTATCATGTGTATGTGGTTAATCCATCACAGAGCACAAATAGTAGGTGTTATATAAAGACGGGTTGTCTATAAGGTATCATGTGTATGTGGTTAATCTATCACAGAGCACAAATAGTAGTGTTATATACAGACGGGTTGTCTATAAGGTATCATGTGTATGTGGTTAATCTATCACAGTGCACAAATAGTAGTGTTATATACAGACGGGTTGTCTTTAAGGTATCATGTGTATGTGGTTAATCTATCACAGAGCCAAATAGTAGTGTTATATACAGACGGGTTGTCTATAAGGTATCATGTGTATGTGGTTAATCTATCACAGTGCACATATAGTAGTGTTATATACAGACGGGTTGTCTATAAGGTATCATGTGTATGTGGTTAATCTATCACAGAGCCAAATAGTAGTGTTATATACAGACGGGTTGTCTATAAGGTATCATGTGTATGTGGTTAATCTATCACATAGCACAAATAGTAGGTGTTATATACAGACGGGTTGTCTATAAGGTATCATGTGTATTTCGTTAATCTATCACAGAGCACATATAGTAGGTGTTATATACAGACGGGTTGCCTATAAGGTATCATGTGTATGTGGTTAATCTATCACGGAGCACAAATAGTAGTGTTATATACAGACGGGTTGTCTATAAGTTATCATGTGTATGTGGTTAATCTATCACATAGCACAAATGGTAGGTGTTATATACAGACGGGTTGTCTATAAGGTATCATGTGTATTTTGTTAATCTATCACAGAGCACATATAGTAGGTGTTATATACAGACGGTTGTCTATAAGGTATCATGTGTTTGTGGTTAATCTATCACAGAGCACAAATAGTAGGTATTATATACAGACGGGTTGTCTATAAGGTATCATGTGTATGTGGTTAATCCATCACAGAGCAAAAATATTAGGTGTTATATACAGACGGGTTGTCTATAAGGTATCATGTGTATGTGGTTAATCTATCACAGAGCACAATTAGTAGGTGTTATATACAGACGGTTGTCTATAAGGTATCATGTGTATGTGGTTAATCTATCACATAGCACAAATAGTAGGTGTTATATACAGATGAGTTGTCTATAAGGTATCATGTGTATGTGGTTAATCTATCACAGAGCACAAATAGTAGTGTTATATACAGACGGGTTGTCTATAAGGTATCATGTGTATGTGGTTAATCTATCACAGAGCACAAATAGTAGTGTTATATACAGACGGGTTGTCTATAAGGTATCATGTGTATGTGGTTAATCTATCACAGAGCACATATAGTAGGTGTTATATACAGACGGTTGTCTATAAGGTATCATGTTTATGTGGTTAATCTATCACACAGCACAAATAGTAGGTGTTATATACAGATGAGTTGTCTATAAGGTATCATGTGTATGTGGTTAATCTATCACAGAGCACAATTAGTAGGTGTTATATACAGACGGTTGTCTATAAGGTATCATGTGTATGTGGTTAATCTATCACATAGCACAAATAGTAGGTGTTATATACAGACGGGTTGTCTATAAGGTATCATGTGTATTTCGTTAATCTATCACAGAGCACATATAGTAGGTGTTATATACAGACGGGTTGCCTATAAGGTATCATGTGTATGTGGTTAATCTATCACGGAGCACAAATAGTAGTGTTATATACAGACGGGTTGTCTATAAGTTATCATGTGTATGTGGTTAATCTATCACGGAGCACAAATAGTAGGTGTTATATACAGACGGGTTGTCTATAAGGTATCATGTGTATTTTGTTAATCTATCACAGAGCACATATAGTAGGTGTTATATACAGACGGTTGTCTATAAGGTATCATGTGTTTGTGGTTAATCTATCACAGAGCACAAATAGTAGGTATTATATACAGACGGGTTGTCTATAAGGTATCATGTGTATGTGGTTAATCCATCACAGAGCAAAAATATTAGGTGTTATATACAGACGGGTTGTCTATAAGGTATCATGTGTATGTGGTTAATCTATCACAGAGCACAATTAGTAGGTTTTATATACAGACGGTTGTCTATAAGGTATCATGTGTATGTGGTTAATCTATCACATAGCACAAATAGTAGGTGTTATATACAGATGAGTTGTCTATAAGGTATCATGTGTATGTGGTTAATCTATCACAGAGCACAAATAGTAGTGTTATATACAGACGGGTTGTCTATAAGGTATCATGTGTATGTGGTTAATCTATCACAGAGCACATATAGTAGGTGTTATATACAGACGGTTGTCTATAAGGTATCATGTTTATGTGGTTAATCTATCACACAGCACAAATAGTAGGTGTTATATACAGATGAGTTGTCTATAAGGTATCATGTGTATGTGGTTAATCTATCACAGAGCACAATTAGTAGGTGTTATATACAGACGGTTGTCTATAAGGTATCATGTGTATGTGGTTAATCTATCACATAGCACAAATAGTAGGTGTTATATACATATGAGTTGTCTATAAGGTATCATGTGTATGTGGTTAATCTATCACAGAGCACAAATAGTAGTGTTATATACAGACGGGTTGTCTATAAGGTATCATGTGTATGTGGTTAATCTATCACAGAGCACAAATAGTAGTGTTATATACAGACGGGTTGTCTATAAGGTATCATGTGTATGTGGTTAATCTGTCACATAGCACATATAGTAGGTGTTATATACAGACAGGTTGTCTATAAGGTATCATGTGTATGTGGTTAATCTATCACATAGCACAAATAGTAGGTGTTATATACAGACGGGTTGTCTATAAGGTATCATGTGTATGTGGTTAATCTATCACAGAACACAAATAGTAGTTGTTATATACAGACGGGTTGTCTATAAGGTATTATGTGTATGTGATTAATCTATCACAGAGCACAAATAGTAGTGTTATATACAGACGGGTTGTCTATAAGGTATCATGTGTATGTGGTTAATCTGTCACAGAGCACAAATAGTAGGTGTTATATACAGATGAGTTGTCTATAAGGTATCATGTGTATGTGGTTAATCTATCACAGAGCACAAACAGTAGTGTTATATACAGACGGGTTGTCTATAAGGTATCATGTGTATGTGGTTAATCTGTCACATAGCACATATAGTAGGTGTTATATACAGACAGGTTGTCTATAAGGTATCATGTGTATGTGGTTAATCTATCACACAGCACAAATAGTAGGTGTTATATACAGACGGGTTGTCTATAAGGTATCATGTGTATGTGGTTAATCTATCACAGAGCACAAACAGTAGTGTTATATACATGCGGGTTGTCTATAAGGTATCATGTGTATGTGGTTAATCTATCACAGAACACAAATAGTAGGTGTTATATACAGATGAGTTGTCTATAAGGTATCATGTGTATGTGGTTAATCTATCACAGAGCACAAATAGTAGTGTTATATACAGACGGGTTGTCTATAAGGTATTATGTGTATGTGATTAATCTATCACAGAGCACAAATAGTAGTGTTATATACAGACGGGTTGTCTATAAGGTATCATGTGTATGTGGTTAATCTATCACAGAGCACATATAGTAGTGTTATATACAGACGGGTTGTCTATAAGGTATCATGTGTATGTGGTTAATCTATCACAGAACACAAATAGTAGTGTTATATACAGACGGGTTGTCTATAAGGTATCATGTGTATGTGGTTAATCTATCACAGAGCACAAATAGTAGTGTTATATACAGACGGGTTGTCTATAAGGTATCATGTGTATGTGGTTAATCTATCACAGAGCACAAATAGTAGTGTTATATACAGACGGGTTGTCTATAAGGTATCATGTGTATGTGGTTAATCTATCACAGAGCACATATAGTAGGTGTTATATACAGACGGTTTTTTATAAGGTATCATGTGTATGTGGTTAATCTATCACAGAGCACATATAGTAGTGTTATATACAGACGGGTTGTCTATAAGGTATCATGTGTATGTGGTTAATCTGTCACAGAGCACAAATAGTAGTGTTATATACAGACGGGTTGTCTATAAGGTATCATGTGTATGTGGTTAATCTGTCACAGAGCACAAATAGTAGTGTTATATACAGACGGGTTGTCTATAAGGTATCATGTGTATGTGGTTAATCTATCACAGAGCACAAATAGTAGGTGTTATATACAGATCGGTTGTCTATAAGGTATCATGTGTATGTGGTTAATCTGTCACATAGCACAAATAGTAGGTGTTATATACAGACGGGTTGTCTATAAGGTATCATGTGTATGTGGTTAATCTATCACAGAGCACATATAGTAGTGTTATATACAGATGGGTTGTCTATAAGGTATCATGTGTATGTGGTTAATCTATCACAGAGCAGAAATAGTAGGTGTTATATACAGACGGGTTGTCTATAAGGTATCATGTGTATGTGGTTAATTTATCACAGAGCACATATAGTAGTGTTATATACAGATGGGTTGTCTATAAGGTATCATGTGTATGTGGTTAATCTATCACATAGCACAAATAGTAGGTGTTATATACAGACGGGTTGTCTATAAGGTATCATGTGTATGTGGTTACTCTATCACAGAGCACAAATAGTAGTGTTATATACAGACGGGTTGTCTATAAGGTATCATGTGTATGTGGTTAATCTATCACAGAGCACAAATAGTAGTGTTATATACAGACGGGTTTTCTATAAGGTATCATGTGTATGTGGTTAATCTATCACAGAGCACAAATAGTAGGTGTTATATACAGACGGGTTGTCTATAAGGTATCATGTGTATGTGGTTAATCTATCACAGAACACAAATAGTAGTGTTATATACAGACGGGTTGTCTATAAGGTATCATGTGTATGTGGTTAATCTATCACAGAGCACAAATAGTAGTGTTATATACAGACGGGTTGTCTATAAGGTATCATGTGTATGTGGTTAATCTATCACAGAGCACAAATAGTAGGTGTTATATACAGACGGGTTGTCTATAAGGTATCATGTGTATGTGGTTAATCTATCACAGAACACAAATAGTAGTGTTATATACAGACGGGTTGTCTATAAGGTATCATGTGTATGTGGTTAATCTATCACAGAGCACAAATAGTAGTGTTATATACAGACGGGTTGTCTATAAGGTATCATGTGTATGTGGTTAATCTATCACAGAGCACAAATAGTAGGTGTTATATACAGACGGTTGTCTATAAGGTATCATGTGTATGTGGTTAATCTGTCACAGAGCACATATAGTAGGTTTTATATACAGACGGTTGTCTATAAGGTATCATGTGTATGTGGTTAATCTATCACAGAGCACAAATAGTAGGTGTTATATACAGACTGGTTGTCTATAAGGTATCATGTGTATGTGGTTAATCTATCACAGAGCACAAATAGTAGGTGTTATATACAGACGGGTTGTCTATAAGGTATCATGTGTATGTGGTTAATCTATCACAGAGCACAAATAGTAGGTGTTATATACAGACGGGTTGTCTATAAGGTATCATGTGTATGTGGTTAATCTATCACAGAGCACAAATAGTAGGTGTTATATACAGACGGGTTGTCTATAAGGTATCATGTGTATGTGGTTAATCTGTCACATAGCACAAATAGTAGTGTTATATACAGATGGGTTGTCTATAAGGTATCATGTGTATGTGGTTAATCTATCACAGAGCACAAATAGTAGTGTTATATACAGACGGGTTGTCTATAAGGTATCATGTGTATGTGGTTAATCTATCACAGAGCACAAATAGTAGGTGTTATATACAGACGGGTTGTCTATAAGGTATCATGTGTATGTGGTTAATCTATCACAGAGCACAAATAGTAGTGTTATATACAGACGGATTGTCTATAAGGTATCATGTGTATGTGGTTAATCTATCACAGAGCACAAATAGTAGTGTTATATACAGACGGGTTTTCTATAAGGTATCATGTGTATGTGGTTAATCTATCACAGAGCACAAATAGTAGGTGTTATATACAGACGGGTTGTCTATAAGGTATCATGTGTATGTGGTTAATCTATCACAGAACACAAATAGTAGTGTTATATACAGACGGGTTGTCTATAAGGTATCATGTGTATGTGGTTAATCTATCACAGAGCACAAATAGTAGGTGTTATATACAGACGGGTTGTCTATAAGGTATCATGTGTATGTGGTTAATCTATCACAGAACACAAATAGTAGTGTTATATACAGACGGGTTGTCTATAAGGTATCATGTGTATGTGGTTAATCTATCACAGAGCACAAATAGTAGTGTTATATACAGACGGGTTGTCTATAAGGTATCATGTGTATGTGGTTAATCTATCACAGAGCACAAATAGTAGGTGTTATATACAGACGGTTGTCTATAAGGTATCATGTGTATGTGGTTAATCTGTCACAGAGCACATATAGTAGGTTTTATATACAGACGGTTGTCTATAAGGTATCATGTGTATGTGGTTAATCTATCACAGAGCACAAATAGTAGGTGTTATATACAGACTGGTTGTCTATAAGGTATCATGTGTATGTGGTTAATCTATCACAGAGCACAAATAGTAGGTGTTATATACAGACGGGTTGTCTATAAGGTATCATGTGTATGTGGTTAATCTATCACAGAGCACAAATAGTAGGTGTTATATACAGACGGGTTGTCTATAAGGTATCATGTGTATGTGGTTAATCTATCACAGAGCACAAATAGTAGGTGTTATATACAGACGGGTTGTCTATAAGGTATCATGTGTATGTGGTTAATCTGTCACATAGCACAAATAGTAGTGTTATATACAGATGGGTTGTCTATAAGGTATCATGTGTATGTGGTTAATCTATCACAGAGCACAAATAGTAGTGTTATATACAGACGGGTTGTCTATAAGGTATCATGTGTATGTGGTTAATCTATCACAGAGCACAAATAGTAGGTGTTATATACAGACGGGTTGTCTATAAGGTATCATGTGTATGTGGTTAATCTATCACAGAGCACAAATAGTAGTGTTATATACAGACGGATTGTCTATAAGGTATCATGTGTATGTGGTTAATCTATCACAGAGCACATATAGTAGTGTTATATACAGACGGGTTGTCTATAAGGTATCATGTGTATGTGGTTAATCTATCACAGAGCACAAATAGTAGGTGTTATGTACAGACGGGTTGTCTATAAGGTATCATATGTATGTGGTTAATCTATCACAGAGCACAAATAGTAGTGTTATATACAGACAGGTTGTCTATAAGGTATCATGTGTATGTGGTTAATCTATCACAGAGCAGAAATAGTAGGTGTTATATACAGACGGGTTGTCTATAAGGTATCATGTGTATGTGGTTAATCTATCACAGAGCACAAATAGTAGTGTTATATACAGACAGGATGTCTATAAGGTATCATGTGCATGTGGTTAATCTATCACAGAGCACAAATAGTAGTGTTATATACAGACGGGTTGTCTATAAGGTATCATGTGTATGTGGTTAATCTATCACATAGCACAAATAGTAGTGTTATATACAGACGGTTATCTATAAGGTATCATGTGCATGTGGTTAATCTATCACAGAGCACAAATAGTAGGTGTTATATACAGACAGGTTGTCTATAAGGTATCATGTGTATGTGGTTAATCTATCACAGAGCACAAATAGTAGTGTTATATACAGACGGGTTGTCTATAAGGTATCATGTGTATGTGGTTAATCTATCACATAGCACAAATAGTAGTGTTATATACAGACGGTTATCTATAAGGTATCATGTGTATGTGGTTAATCTATCACATAGCACAAATAGTAGGTGTTATATACAGACGGGTTGTCTATAAGGTATCATGTGTATGTGGTTAATCTATCACAGAGCACATATAGTAGGTGTTATATACAGACGGGTTGTCTATAAGGTATCATGTGTATGTGGTTAATCTATCACAGAGCACAAATAGTAGGTGTTATATACAGACAGGTTGTCTATAAGGTATCATGTGTATGTGGTTAATCTATCACATAGCACAAATAGTAGTGTTATATACAGACGGGTTGTCTATAAGGTATCATCTGTGAGTGGTTAATCTATCACAGAGCAAAAATAGTAGTGTTATATACAGACGGGTTGTCTATAAGGTATCATGTGTATGTGGTTAATCTATCACAGAGCACAAATAGTAGGTGTTATATACAGACGGGTTGTCTATAAGGTATCATGTGTATGTGGTTAATCTATCACAGAGCACAAATAGTAGTGTTATATACAGACGGATTGTCTATAAGGTATCATGTTTATGTGGTTAATCTATCACAGAGCACATATAGTAGTGTTATATACAGACGGGTTGTCTATAAGGTATCATGTGTATGTGGTTAATCTATCACAGAGCACATATTGTAGGTGTTATATACAGACGGTTGTCTATAAGGTATAATGTGTATGTGGTTAATCTATCACAGAGCACAAATAGTAGGTGTTATATACAGACGGGTTGTCTATAAGGTATCATGTGTATGTGGTTAATCTATCACAGAGCACAAATAGTAGTGTTATATACAGACAGGTTGTCTATAAGGTATCATGTGTATGTGGTTAATCTATCACAGAGCAGAAATAGTAGGTGTTATATACAGACGGGTTGTCTATAAGGTATCATGTGTATGTGGTTAATCTATCACAGAGCACAAATAGTAGTGTTATATACAGACAGGATGTCTATAAGGTATCATGTGCATGTGGTTAATCTATCACAGAGCACAAATAGTAGTGTTATATACAGACGGGTTGTCTATAAGGTATCATGTGTATGTGGTTAATCTATCACATAGCACAAATAGTAGTGTTATATACAGACGGTTATCTATAAGGTATCATGTGTATGTGGTTAATCTATCACATAGCACAAATAGTAGGTGTTATATACAGACGGGTTGTCTATAAGGTATCATGTGTATGTGTTTAATCTATCACAGAGCACAAATAGTAGGTGTTGTATACAGACGGGTTGTCTATAAGGTATCATGTGTATGTGGTTAATCTATCACAGAGCACAAATAGTAGTGTTATATACAGACGGGTTGTCTATAAGGTATTATGTGTATGTGGTTAATCTATCACATAGCACAAATAGTAGTGTTATATACAGACCGTTATCTATAAGGTATCATGTGCATGTGGTTAATCTATCACAGAGCACAAATAGTAGTGTTATATACAGACGGGTTGTCTATAAGGTATCATGTGTATGTGGTTAATCTATCACATAGCACAAATAGTAGGTGTTATATACAGACGGGTTGTCTATAAGGTATCATATGTATGCGGTTAATCTATCACAGAGCACATATAGTAGGTGTTATATACAGACGGGTTGTCTATAAGGTATCATGTGTATGTGGTTAATCTATCACACAGCACAAATAGTAGGTGTTATATACAGACAGGTTGTCTATAAGGTATCATGTGTATGTGGTTAATCTATCACATAGCACAAATAGTAGTGTTATATACAGACTGGTTGTCTATAAGGTATCATGTGTATGTGGTTAATCTATCACAGAGCACAAATAGTAGTGTTATATACAGACGGGTTGTCTATAAGGTATCATCTGTGAGTGGTTAGTCTATCACAGAGCACAAATAGTAGGTGTTATATACAGACAGGTTGTCTATAAGGTATCATGTGTATGTGGTTAATCTATCACAGAGCACATATAGTAGTGTTATATACAGGCGGGTTGTCTATAAGGTACCATGTGTATGTGGTTAATCTATCACAGAGCACAAATAGTAGGTGTTATATACAGACAGGTTGTCTATAAGGTATCATGTGTATGTGGTTAATCTATCACAGAGCACATATAGTAGGTGTTATATACAGACGGGTTGTCTATAAGGTATCATGTGTATGTGGTTAATCTATCACATAGCACATATAGTAGGTGTTATATACAGACGGGTTGTCTATAAGGTATCATGTGTATGTGGTTAATCTATCACAATGCACAAATAGTAGTTTTATATACAGACGGTTTGTCTATAAGGTATCATGTGTATGTGGTTAATCTATCACATAGCACAAATAGTAGTGTTATATACAGACGGGTTTTCTATAAGGTATCATGTGTATGTGGTTAATCTGTCACACAGCACAAATAGTAGGTGTTATATACAGATGAGTTGTCTATAAGGTATCATTTGTATGTGGTGAATCTATCACAGAGCACAAATAGTAGTGTTATATACAGACGGGTTGTCTATAAGTTATCATGTGTATGTGGTTAATCCATCACAGAGCACAAATAGTAGGTGTTATATAAAGACGGGTTGTCTATAAGGTATCATGTGTATGTGGTTAATCTATCACAGAGCACAAATAGTAGTGTTATATACAGACGGGTTGTCTATAAGGTATCATGTGTATGTGGTTAATCTATCACAGTGCACAAATAGTAGTGTTATATACAGACGGGTTGTCTTTAAGGTATCATGTGTATGTGGTTAATCTATCACAGAGCCAAATAGTAGTGTTATATACAGACGGGTTGTCTATAAGGTATCATGTGTATGTGGTTAATCTATCACAGTGCACAAATAGTAGTGTTATATACAGACGGGTTGTCTATAAGGTATCATGTGTATGTGGTTAATCTATCACAGAGCCAAATAGTAGTGTTATATACAGACGGGTTGTCTATAAGGTATCATGTGTATGTGGTTAATCTATCACATAGCACAAATAGTAGGTGTTATATACAGACGGGTTGTCTATAAGGTATCATGTGTATTTCGTTAATCTATCACAGAGCACATATAGTAGGTGTTATATACAGACGGGTTGCCTATAAGGTATCATGTGTATGTGGTTAATCTGTCACAGAGCACATATAGTAGGTGTTATATACAGACGGTTGTCTATAAGGTATCATGTGTATGTGGTTAATCTATCACAGAGCACAAATAGTAGTGTTATATACAGACGGGTTGTCTATAAGTTATCATGTGTATGTGGTTAATCTATCACATAGCACAAATGGTAGGTGTTATATACAGACGGGTTGTCTATAAGGTATCATGTGTATTTTGTTAATCTATCACAGAGCACATATAGTAGGTGTTATATACAGACGGTTGTCTATAAGGTATCATGTGTTTGTGGTTAATCTATCACAGAGCACAAATAGTAGGTATTATATACAGACGGGTTGTCTATAAGGTATCATGTGTATGTGGTTAATCCATCACAGAGCAAAAATATTAGGTGTTATATACAGACGGGTTGTCTATAAGGTATCATGTGTATGTGGTTAATCTATCACAGAGCACAATTAGTAGGTGTTATATACAGACGGTTGTCTATAAGGTATCATGTGTATGTGGTTAATCTATCACATAGCACAAATAGTAGGTGTTATATACAGATGAGTTGTCTATAAGGTATCATGTGTATGTGGTTAATCTATCACAGAGCACAATTAGTAGGTGTTATATACAGACGGTTGTCTATAAGGTATCATGTGTATGTGGTTAATCTATCACATAGCACAAATAGTAGGTGTTATATACAGACGGGTTGTCTATAAGGTATCATGTGTATTTCGTTAATCTATCACAGAGCACATATAGTAGGTGTTATATACAGACGGGTTGCCTATAAGGTATCATGTGTATGTGGTTAATCTATCACGGAGCACAAATAGTAGGTGTTATATACAGACGGGTTGTCTATAAGGTATCATGTGTATTTTGTTAATCTATCACAGAGCACATATAGTAGGTGTTATATACAGACGGTTGTCTATAAGGTATCATGTGTTTGTGGTTAATCTATCACAGAGCACAAATAGTAGGTATTATATACAGACGGGTTGTCTATAAGGTATCATGTGTATGTGGTTAATCCATCACAGAGCAAAAATATTAGGTGTTATATACAGACGGGTTGTCTATAAGGTATCATGTGTATGTGGTTAATCTATCACAGAGCACAATTAGTAGGTTTTATATACAGACGGTTGTCTATAAGGTATCATGTGTATGTGGTTAATCTATCACATAGCACAAATAGTAGGTGTTATATACAGATGAGTTGTCTATAAGGTATCATGTGTATGTGGTTAATCTATCACAGAGCACAAATAGTAGTGTTATATACAGACGGGTTGTCTATAAGGTATCATGTGTATGTGGTTAATCTATCACAGAGCACAAATAGTAGTGTTATATACAGACGGGTTGTCTATAAGGTATCATGTGTATGTGGTTAATCTATCACAGAGCACATATAGTAGGTGTTATATACAGACGGTTGTCTATAAGGTATCATGTTTATGTGGTTAATCTATCACACAGCACAAATAGTAGGTGTTATATACAGATGAGTTGTCTATAAGGTATCATGTGTATGTGGTTAATCTATCACAGAGCACAATTAGTAGGTGTTATATACAGACGGTTGTCTATAAGGTATCATGTGTATGTGGTTAATCTATCACATAGCACAAATAGTAGGTGTTATATACATATGAGTTGTCTATAAGGTATCATGTGTATGTGGTTAATCTATCACAGAGCACAAATAGTAGTGTTATATACAGACGGGTTGTCTATAAGGTATCATGTGTATGTGGTTAATCTATCACAGAGCACAAATAGTAGTGTTATATACAGACGGGTTGTCTATAAGGTATCATGTGTATGTGGTTAATCTGTCACATAGCACATATAGTAGGTGTTATATACAGACAGGTTGTCTATAAGGTATCATGTGTATGTGGTTAATCTATCACATAGCACAAATAGTAGGTGTTATATACAGACGGGTTGTCTATAAGGTATCATGTGTATGTGGTTAATCTGTCACAGAGCACAAATAGTAGGTGTTATATACAGACGGGTTGTCTATAAGGTATCATGTGTATGTGGTTAATCTATCACAGAACACAAATAGTAGTTGTTATATACAGACGGGTTGTCTATAAGGTATTATGTGTATGTGATTAATCTATCACAGAGCACAAATAGTAGTGTTATATACAGACGGGTTGTCTATAAGGTATTATGTGTATGTGGTTAATCTGTCACAGAGCACATATAGTAGGTTTTATATACAGACGGTTGTCTATAAGGTATCATGTGTATGTGGTTAATCTGTCACAGAGCACAAATAGTAGGTGTTGTATACAGACGGGTTGTCTATAAGGTATCATGTGTATGTGGTTAATCTGTCACATAGCACAAATAGTAGGTGTTATATACAGACGGGTTGTCTATAAGGTATCATGTGTATGTGGTTAATCTGTCACATAGCACAAATAGTAGGTGTTATATACAGACGGGTTGTCTATAAGGTATCATGTGTATGTGGTTAATCTGTCACAGAGCACAAATAGTAGGTGTTGTATACAGACGGGTTGTCTATAAGGTATCATGTGTATGTGGTTAATCTATCACAGAACACAAATAGTAGTTGTTATATACAGATGGGTTGTCTATAAATTATCATGTGTATGTGGTTAATCTATCACATAGCACAAATAGTAGGTGTTGTATACAGACGGGTTGTCTATAAGGTATCATGTGTATGTGGTTAATCTATCACAGAGCACAAATAGTAGTGTTATATACAGACGGGTTGTCTATAAGGTATCATGTGTATGTGTTTAATCTATCACAGAGCACAAATAGTAGGTGTTGTATACAGACGGGTTGTCTATAAGGTATCATGTGTATGTGTTTAATCTATCACATAGCACAAATAGTAGGTGTTATATACAGATGGGTTGTCTATAAGGTATCATGTGTATGTGGTTAATCTATCACAGAGCACAATTAGTAGGTGTTATATACAGACGGTTGTCTATAAGGTATCATGTGTATGTGGTTAATCTATCACATAGCACAAATAGTAGGTGTTATATACAGATGAGTTGTCTATAAGGTATCATGTGTATGTGGTTAATCTATCACAGAGCACAAATAGTAGTGTTATATACAGACGGGTTGTCTATAAGGTATCATGTGTATGTGGTTAATCTATCACAGAGCACAAATAGTAGTGTTATATACAGACGGGTTGTCTATAAGGTATCATGTGTATGTGGTTAATCTATCACAGAGCACATATAGTAGGTGTTATATACAGACGGTTGTCTATAAGGTATCATGTTTATGTGGTTAATCTATCACACAGCACAAATAGTAGGTGTTATATACAGATGAGTTGTCTATAAGGTATCATGTGTATGTGGTTAATCTATCACAGAGCACAATTAGTAGGTGTTATATACAGACGGTTGTCTATAAGGTATCATGTGTATGTGGTTAATCTATCACATAGCACAAATAGTAGGTGTTATATACAGACGGGTTGTCTATAAGGTATCATGTGTATTTCGTTAATCTATCACAGAGCACATATAGTAGGTGTTATATACAGACGGGTTGCCTATAAGGTATCATGTGTATGTGGTTAATCTATCACGGAGCACAAATAGTAGTGTTATATACAGACGGGTTGTCTATAAGTTATCATGTGTATGTGGTTAATCTATCACATAGCACAAATGGTAGGTGTTATATACAGACGGGTTGTCTATAAGGTATCATGTGTATTTTGTTAATCTATCACAGAGCACATATAGTAGGTGTTATATACAGACGGTTGTCTATAAGGTATCATGTGTTTGTGGTTAATCTATCACAGAGCACAAATAGTAGGTATTATATACAGACGGGTTGTCTATAAGGTATCATGTGTATGTGGTTAATCCATCACAGAGCAAAAATATTAGGTGTTATATACAGACGGGTTGTCTATAAGGTATCATGTGTATGTGGTTAATCTATCACAGAGCACAATTAGTAGGTTTTATAAACAGACAGGTTGTCTATAAGGTATCATGTGTATGTGGTTAATCTATCACAGAGCACAAATAGTAGTGTTATATACAGACGGGTTGTCTATAAGGTATCATGTGTATGTGGTTAATCTATCACAGAGCACATATAGTAGGTGTTATATACAGACGGTTGTCTATAAGGTATCATGTTTATGTGGTTAATCTATCACACAGCACAAATAGTAGTGTTATATACATATGAGTTGTCTATAAGGTATCATGTGTATGTGGTTAATCTATCACAGAGCACAAATAGTAGTGTTATATACAGACGGGTTGTCTATAAGGTATCATGTGTATGTGGTTAATCTATCACAGAGCACAAATAGTAGTGTTATATACAGACGGGTTGTCTATAAGGTATCATGTGTATGTGGTTAATCTGTCACATAGCACATATAGTAGGTGTTATATACAGACAGGTTGTCTATAAGGTATCATGTGTATGTGGTTAATCTGTCACAGAGCACAAATAGTAGGTGTTATATACAAACGGGTTGTCTATAAGGTATCATGTGTATGTGGTTAATCTATCACAGAACACAAATAGTAGTTGTTATATACAGACGGGTTGTCTATAAGGTATTATGTGTATGTGATTAATCTATCACAGAGCACAAATAGTAGTGTTATATACAGACGGGTTGTCTATAAGGTATCATGTGTATGTGGTTAATCTATCACAGAACACAAATAGTAGTGTTATATACAGACGGGTTGTCTATAAGGTATAATGTGTATGTGGTTAATCTATCACAGAGCACAAATAGTAGTGTTATATACAGACGGGTTGTCTATAAGGTATCATGTGTATGTGTTTAATCTATCACAGAGCACAAATAGTAGGTGTTGTATACAGACGGGTTGTCTATAAGGTATCATGTGTATGTGTTTAATCTATCACATAGCACAAATAGTAGGTGTTATATACAGACGGGTTGTCTATAAGGTATCATGTGTATGTGGTTAATCTATCACAGAGCACAATTAGTAGGTGTTATATACAGACGGGTTGTCTATAAGGTATCATGTGTATGTGGTTAATCTATCACATAGCACAAATAGTAGGTGTTATATACAGATGAGTTGTCTATAAGGTATCATGTGTATGTGGTTAATCTATCACAGAGCACAAATAGTAGTGTTATATACAGACGGGTTGTCTATAAGGTATCATGTGTATGTGGTTAATCTATCACAGAGCACAAATAGTAGTGTTATATACAGACGGGTTGTCTATAAGGTATCATGTGTATGTGGTTAATCTATCACAGAGCACATATAGTAGGTGTTATATACAGACGGTTGTCTATAAGGTATCATGTTTATGTGGTTAATCTATCACACAGCACAAATAGTAGGTGTTATATACAGACGGTTGTCTATAAGGTATCATGTGTATGTGGTTAATCTATCACATAGCACAAATAGTAGGTGTTATATACAGATGAGTTGTCTATAAGGTATCATGTGTATGTGGTTAATCTATCACAGAGCACAAATAGTAGTGTTATATACAGACGGGTTGTCTATAAGGTATCATGTGTATGTGGTTAATCTATCACAGAGCACAAATAGTAGTGTTATATACAGACGGGTTGTCTATAAGGTATCATGTGTATGTGGTTAATCTATCACAGAGCACATATAGTAGGTGTTATATACAGACGGTTGTCTATAAGGTATCATGTTTATGTGGTTAATCTATCACACAGCACAAATAGTAGGTGTTATATACAGATGAGTTTTCTATAAGGTATCATGTGTATGTGGTTAATCTATCACAGAGCACAATTAGTAGGTGTTATATACAGACGGTTGTCTATAAGGTATCATGTGTATGTGGTTAATCTATCACATAGCACAAATAGTAGGTGTTATATACAGACGGGTTGTCTATAAGGTATCATGTGTATTTCGTTAATCTATCACAGAGCACATATAGTAGGTGTTATATACAGACGGGTTGTCTATAAGTTATCATGTGTATGTGGTTAATCTATCACATAGCACAAATGGTAGGTGTTATATACAGACGGGTTGTCTATAAGGTATCATGTGTATGTGGTTAATCCATCACAGAGCAAAAATATTAGGTGTTATATACAGACGGGTTGTCTATAAGGTATCATGTGTATGTGGTTAATCTATCACAGAGCACAATTAGTAGGTTTTATATACAGACGGTTGTCTATAAGGTATCATGTGTATGTGGTTAATCTATCACATAGCACAAATAGTAGGTGTTATATACAGATGAGTTGTCTATAAGGTATCATGTGTATGTGGTTAATCTATCACGGAGCACAAATAGTAGTGTTATATACAGACGGGTTGTCTATAAGTTATCATGTGTATGTGGTTAATCTATCACATAGCACAAATGGTAGGTGTTATATACAGACGGGTTGTCTATAAGGTATCATGTGAATGTGGTTAATCCATCACAGAGCAAAAATATTAGGTGTTATATACAGACGGGTTGTCTATAAGGTATCATGTGTATGTGGTTAATCTATCACAGAGCACAATTAGTAGGTTTTATATACAGACGGTTGTCTATAAGGTATCATGTGTATGTGGTTAATCTATCACATAGCACAAATAGTAGGTGTTATATACAGATGAGTTGTCTATAAGGTATCATGTGTATGTGGTTAATCTATCACAGAGCACAAATAGTAGTGTTATATACAGACAGGTTGTCTATAAGGTATCATGTGTATGTGGTTAATCTATCACAGAGCACAAATAGTAGTGTTATATACAGACGGGTTGTCTATAAGGTATCATGTGGATGTGGTTAATCTATCACAGAGCACATATAGTAGGTGTTATATACAGACGGTTGTCTATAAGGTATCATGTTTATGTGGTTAATCTATCACACAGCACAAATAGTAGGTGTTATATACAGATGAGTTGTCTATAAGGTATCATGTGTATGTGGTTAATCTATCACAGAGCACAATTAGTAGGTGTTATATACAGACGGTTGTCTATAAGGTATCATGTGTATGTGGTTAATCTATCACATAGCACAAATAGTAGGTGTTATATACATATGAGTTGTCTATAAGGTATCATGTGTATGTGGTTAATCTATCACAGAGCACAAATAGTAGTGTTATATACAGACGGGTTGTCTATAAGGTATCATGTGTATGTGGTTAATCTATCACAGAGCACAAATAGTAGTGTTATATACAGACGGGTTGTCTATAAGGTATCATGTGTATGTGGTTAATCTGTCACATAGCACATATAGTAGGTGTTATATACAGACAGGTTGTCTATAAGGTATCATGTGTATGTGGTTAATCTATCACACAGCACAAATAGTAGGTGTTATATACAGACGGGTTGTCTATAAGGTATCATGTGTATGTGGTTAATCTATCACAGAGCACAAATAGTAGGTGTTATATACAGACAGTTGTCTATAAGGTATCATGTGTATGTGGTTAATCTGTCACAGAGCACAAATAGTAGGTGTTATATACAGACGGGTTGTCTATAAGGTATCATGTGTATGTGGTTAATCTGTCACATAGCACAAATAGTAGTGTTATATACAGATGGGTTGTCTATAAGGTATTATGTGTATGTGATTAATCTATCACAGAGCACAAATAGTAGTGTTATATACAGACGGGTTGTCTATAAGGTATCATGTGTATGTGGTTAATCTATCACAGAGCACAAATAGTAGTGTTATATACAGACGGGTTGTCTATAAGGTATCATGTGTATGTGGTTAATCTGTCACATAGCACAAATAGTAGGTGTTATATACAGACGGGTTGTCTATAAGGTATCATGTGTATGTGGCTAATCTATCACAGAGCACAAATAGTAGGTGTTATATACAGCCAGGTTGTCTATAAGGTATCATGTGTATGTGGTTAATCTATCACAGAGCACAAATAGTAGTGTTATATACAGACGGGTTGTCTATAAGGTATCATGTGTATGTGGTTAATCTATCACAGAGCACAAATAATAGGTGTTATATACAGACGGGTTGTCTATAAGGTATCGTGTATGTGGTTAATCTATCACAGAGCACAAATAGTAGGTGTTGTATACAGACGGGTTGTCTATAAGGTATCATGTGTATGTGGCTAATCTATCACAGAGCACAAATAGTAGGTGTTATATACAGCCGGGTTGTCTATAAGGTATCATGTGTATGTGGTTAATCTATCACAGAGCACAAATAGTAGTGTTATATACAGACGGGTTGTCTATAAGGTATCATGTGTATATGGTTAATCTGTCACATAGCACAAATAGTAGGTGTTATATACAGCCGGGCTGTCTATAAGGTATCATGTGTATGTGGTTAATCTGTCACATAGCACAAATAGTAGTGTTATATACAGACGGGTTGTCTATAAGGTATCATGTATATGTGGTTAATCTATCACAGAGCACAAATAGTAGTGTTATATACAGACGGGTTGTCTATAAGGTATCATGTGTATATGGTTAATCTGTCACATAGCACAAATAGTAGGTGTTATATACAGCCGGGCTGTCTATAAGGTATCATGTGTATGTGGTTAATCTGTCACATAGCACAAATAGTAGTGTTATATACAGATGGGTTGTCTATAAGGTATCATGTGTATGTGGTTAATCTGTCACAGAGCACAAATAGTAGGTGTTATATACAGCCGGGTTGTCTATAAGGTATCATGTGTATGTGGTTAATCTATCACAGAGCACAAATAGTAGGTGTTATATACAGACAGGTTGTCTATAAGGTATCATGTGTATGTGGTTAATCTATCACATAGCACAAATAGTAGTGTTATATACAGCCGGGTTGTCTATAAGGTATCATGTGTATGTGGTTAATCTGTCACAGAGCACAAATAGTAGTGTTATATACAGACGGGTTGTCTATAAGGTATCATGTGTATGTGGTTAATCTATCACAGAGCACAAATAGTAGTGTTATATACAGACGGGTTGTCTATAAGGTATCATGTGTATGTGGTTAATCTGTCACATAGCACAAATAGTAGGTGTTATATACAGACGGGTTGTCTATAAGGTATCATGTGTATGTGGTTAATCTGTCACATAGCACAAATAGTAGGTGTTATATACAGACGGGTTGTCTATAAGGTATCATGTGTATGTGGTTAATCTATCACATAGCACAAATAGTAGGTGTTATATACAGACGGGTTGTCTATAAGGTATCATGTGTATGTGGTTAATCTGTCACATAGCACAAATAGTAGGTGTTATATACAGATGAGTTGTCTATAAGGTATCATGTGTATGTGGTTAATCTATCACATAGCACAAATAGTAGGTGTTATATACAGCCAGGTTGTCTATAAGGTATCATGTGTATGTGGTTAATCTATCACAAAGCACAAATACTCAGTACAACAAAGATCCTTTTTACCATCATAGCTATAAACATGAGAACTCTTTGTACGGTAAAAAAAAAGAATAATAAATAACAATGCATCAAACAGTAATTATTGTTTTGGGACTGTGCAGTGAAATCTGGGACTGCAAAATGAAGGACATTTAAATAATAAATCATCTAGAAATGATGTGTTATGTAATCAAACACACAATTGTTATTGTATAATTTGTATTTCATAATAGCACAAACAGTAGCAGGTACTGGACGTAGAAGCAAATGTACGAATGTACTCTGGGAAATGTTATTGTATGAAATAACCCAAATACCCTCAAAACATTTTATTAGACAATCAGAAGGCTGCTTACTATATGCAAAGTAAATGGAGACGGTGAAGGATATAGAAGATTTAAAAGGATGTAAAACACATTTAGCTTTTGCGTAAACAATGTGCTTGTCCCACACTTCCTATAGTGTCTAAAATGCAAATTCTGCAACTTATTTAAAGGGATACTGAACCCGATTTTTTTTAGTGATTTAGATAGCGCATGCAATTTAAAGCAACTTTCTAATTTACTCATATTATCAATTTTTCTTCGTTCTTTTGCTATCTTTATTTGAAAAAGAAGGCATCTAAGCTTTTTAATTAATTGAGAACTCTGGACAGCACTTTTTTATTGGTGCATGAATTTATCCACCAATCAGCAAGAACAACCCAGGTTGTTCACCAAAAATGGGCCGGCAACTAAACTTACATTCTTGCATTTCAAATAAAGATACCAAGAGAATAAAGACAATTTGATAATAGGAGTAAATTAGAAAGTTGCTTAAAATGTCATGCTCTATCTAAATCACGAAAGAAAACATTTGGGTTCAGTGTCCCTTTAAACAAGCTGACCCACCCTAAAGCCTGCCTACAACTTGCGAACCACACTAGAGCCTTCACAAAACATACCCATTATTATTATTATTATTATCGGTTATTTGTAAAGCGCCAACAGATTCTGCAGCATGTATGTATATATATATATACAGTATATGTATGTGTGTGTATTATTATTATTATTATTGTTATTGGTTATTTGTAGAGCGCCAACAGATTCTGCAGCATGTATGTATATATATATATATACAGTATATGTATGTGTGTGTATTATTATTATTATTATTGTTATTGGTTATTTGTAGAGCGCCAACAGATTCTGCAGCGCTGTAAACATAGGCGGAATACAAGGAAACATTTATAGGGATCAGATGGGTAGAGGGCCCTGCCAAGAGTTGCACCCATCTCTGCTCTTCAGCCACCTCATAGCCTGCCTACAACTCACCCATTTCTGCCCTTGACCAACCCCATAGCTTGCCCAAAGCATGCCCATCTCTGGCCATGACCAAACCCATAGCCTGCCCACAGCATTCCTATCTCAGCTCATCATCCAACCCATAGTATGCCCACAATAAGTCCATCTTGTGTATTGTTATATCATGTGACAGAAGCAGTGAACTTTAAATCATTACAGAATCCAGCTGGTAAAGCTCTGCATTTTATACTGTTGCTGCCATCTTGTAGCTGTGTATTGTTACATCCTGTGATAGGAGTAGAGCACTTTATCTCATTACAGAATCCAGTTGGTAAAGCTTTGTATTTTATACTGGGTGCCACCATCTTGTAGCTGTGTATTGTTACATCATGTGATAGGAGCAGTGCACTTTATCTCATTACAGAATCCAGTTGGTAAAGCTTTGTATTTTATACTGGGTGCCACCATCTTGTAGCTGTGTATTGTTACATCATGTGATAGGAGCAGTGCACTTTATCTCATTACAGAATCCAGTTGGTAAAGCTTTGTATTTTATACTGGGTGCCACCATCTTGTAGCTGTGTATTGTTACATCATGTGATAGGAGCAGTGCACTTTATCTCATTACAGAATCCAGCTGGTAAAGCTCTGCATTTTATACTGGTGACGCCATCTTGTAGCTGTGTATTGTTACATCATGTGATAGGAGCAGTGCACTTTATCTTATTACAGAATCCAGTTGGTAAAGCTTTGTATTTTATACTGATGCCGCCATCTTGTAGCTGCATATTGTTACATCATGTGATAGGAGCAGTGCACTTTATCTTATTACAGAATCCAGTTGGTAAAGCTTTGTATTTTATACTGATGCCGCCATCTTGTAGCTGCATATTGTTACATCATGTGACAGAAGCAGTGCACTTTATCTCATTACATTATCCAGCTGGTAAAGCTCTGCATTTAATACTGGGCGCCGCCATCTTGTAGCTGTGTATTGTTACATCATGTGACAGAAGCAGGGCACTTTATCTTATAACCAAATCCAGCTGGTAAAGCTCTGCATTTTATACTGGATGCTGCCATCTTGTAGCTGTGTATTGTTACATCAAGTGATAGGAGCAGTGCACTTTATCTCATTACAGGATACAGCTGGTAAAGCTCTGCATTTTATACTGGTGACGACATATTGTAGCTGTGTATTTATACATCATGTGACAGGAGCAGTGCACTTTATCTCATTACAGAATCCAGCTGGTAAAGCTCTGCATTTTATACTGGTGCCGCCATCTTGTAGCTGTGTATTGTTACATCATGTGACAGGAGCAGTGCACTTTATCTAATTACAGAATCCAGCTGGTAAAGCTCTGCATTTTATACTGGTGCCGCCATCTTGTAGTTGTGTATTGTTACATCATGTGATAGGAGCAGTGCACTTTATCTCATTACAGAATCCAGCTGGTAAAGCTCTGCATTTTATACTGGTGCTGCCATCTTGTAGCTGTGTATTGTTACATCATGTGATAGGAACAGTGCACTTTATCTCATTACAGCATCCAGCTGGTAAAGCTTTGTATTTTATACTGGTGCCGCCATCTTTTAGTTGTGTATTGTTACATCATGTGATAGGAACAGTGCACTTTATCTCATTACAGCATCCAGCTGGTAAAGCTTTGTATTTTATACTGATGCCGCCATCTTGTAGCTGTGTATTGTTACATCCTGTGACAGGAGCAGCACACTTTATCTAATTACAGAATTCAGCTGGTAAAGCTTTGTATTTTATACTGTTTCTGCCATCTTGTAGCTGTGTATTGTTACATCCTGTGATAGGAGCAGTGTACTTTATCTAATTACAGAATCCAGCTGGTAAAGCTCTGCATTTTATACTGGTGCCACCATCTTGTAGCTGCGTATTGTTACATTATGTGACAGGAGCTGTGCACTTTATCTCATTACAGAATCCAGTTGGTAAAGCTTTGTATTTTATACTGGTTGTCGCCATCTTGTAGCTGCATATTGTTACATCATGTGACAGGAGCAGAGCACTTTATCTCATTACAGAATCCAGCTGGTAAAGCTCTGCATTTTATACTGGTTGACGCCATATTGTAGCTCATGTATTGTTACATCATGTGATAGGAGCAGTGCACTTTATCTCATTACAGAATCCAGTTGGTAAAGTTTTGTATTTTATACTGGATGTCGCCATCTTGTAGCTGTGTATTGTTACATCATGTGACAGGAGCAGTGCACTTTATCTCATTACAGAATCCAGTTGGTAAAGTTTTGTATTTTATACTGGGTGCCGCCATCTTGTAGCTGTGTATTGTTACATCATGTGACAGGAGCAGGGCACTTTATCTCATTACAGAATCCAGCTGGTAAAGCTCTGCATTTTATACTGATGCCGCCATCTTGTAGCTGTGTATTGTTACATCATGTGATAGGAGCAGTGCACTTTATCTCATTACAGAATCCAGTTGGTAAAGCTCTGCATTTTATACTGGTGACACCATATTGTAGCTCATGTGTTGTTACATCATGTGATAGGAGCAGTGCACTTTATCTCATTACAGAATCCAGCTGGTAAAGCTCTGCATTTTATACTGGTGCCGCCATCTTGTAGCTGTGTATTGTTACATCATGTGACAGGAGCAGAGCACTTTATCTCATTACAGAATCCAGCTGGTAAATCTCTGTATTTTATACTGGGTGTCGCCATCTTGTAGCTGCATATTGTTACATCATGTGACAGGAGCAGAGCACTTTATCTCATTACAGAATCCATCTGGTAAATCTCTGCATTTTATACTGGTGACGCCATCTTGTAGCTGTGTATTGTTACATCATGTGATAGGAGCAGTGCACTTTATCTCCTTACAGAACCCAGCTGGTAAAGCTGTGCATTTTATACTGGTGCCGCCATCTTGTAGCTGCCTATTGTTACATCATGTGATAGAAGCAGTGCACTTTATCTAATTACAGAATCCAGCTGGTAAATCTCTGCATTTTATACTGGTGACGCCATATTGTAGCTGTGTATTGTTACATCATGTGATAGGAGCAGGGCACTTTATCTCATTACAGAATCCAGCTGGTAAAGCTCTGCATTTTATACTGATGCCGCCATCTTGTAGCTGTGTATTGTTACATCATGTGATAGGAGCAGTGCACTTTATCTTATTACAGAATAAAGCAGGAAAAGCTCTGCATTTAATACTGGGCGCCGCCATCTTGTAGCTGTGTATTGTTACATCATGTGATGCACTTTATCTTATTACATTATCCAGCTGGTAAAGCTCTGCATTTAATACTGGGCGCCGCCATCTTGTAGCTGTGTATTGTTACATCATGTGATGCACTTTATCTTATTACATTATCCAGCTGGTAAAGCTCTGCATTTAATACTGGGCGCCGCCATCTTGTAGCTGTGTATTGTTACATCATGTGATGCACTTTATCTTATTACATTATCCAGCTGGTAAAGCTCTGCATTTAATACTGGGCGCCGCCATCTTGTAGCTGTGTATTGTTACATCATGTGATGCACTTTATCTCAATACATTATCCAGCTGGTAAAGCTCTGCATTTAATACTGGGCACCGCCATCTTGTAGCTGTGTATTGTTACATCATGTGATGCACTTTATCGCATTGCATTATCCAGCTGGTAAAGCTCTGCATTTAATACTGGGCACCGCCATCTTGTAGCTGTGTATTGTTACATCATGTGATGCACTTTATCTCAATACATTATCCAGCTGGTAAAGCTCTGCATTTAATACTGGGCACCGCCATCTTGTAGCTGTGTATTGTTACATCATGTGGTGCACTTTATCTCAATACATTATCCAGCTGGTAAAGCTCTGCATTTAATACTGGGCACCGCCATCTTGTAGCTGTGTATTGTTACATCATGTGATGCACTTTATCGCATTGCATTATCCAGCTGGTAAAGCTCTGCATTTAATACTGGGCGCCGCCATCTTGTAATTTTTTTTTAGTGATTTAGATAGCGCATGCAATTTAAAGCAACTTTCTAATTTACTCATATTATCAATTTTTCTTCGTTCTTTTGCTATCTTTATTTGAAAAAGAAGGCATCTTAGCTTTTTAATTAATTGAGAACTCTGGACAGCACTTTTTTATTGGTGCATGAATTTATCCACCAATCAGCAAGAACAACCCAGGTTGTTCACCAAAAATGGGCCGGCAACTAAACTTACATTCTTGCATTTCAAATAAAGATACCAAGAGAATAAAGACAATTTGATAATAGGAGTAAATTAGAAAGTTGCTTAAAATGTCATGCTCTATCTAAATCACGAAAGAAAACATTTGGGTTCAGTGTCCCTTTAAACAAGCTGACCCACCCTAAAGCCTGCCTACAACTTGCGAACCACACTAGAGCCTTCACAAAACATACCCATTATTATTATTATTATCGGTTATTTGTAAAGCGCCAACAGATTCTGCAGCATGTATGTATATATATATATATACAGTATATGTATGTGTGTGTATTATTATTATTATTATTGTTATTGGTTATTTGTAGAGCGCCAACAGATTCTGCAGCGCTGTAAACATAGGCGGAATACAAGGAAACATTTATAGGGATCAGATGGGTAGAGGGCCCTGCCAAGAGTTGCACCCATCTCTGCTCTTCAGCCACCTCATAGCCTGCCTACAACTCACCCATTTCTGCCCTTGACCAACCCCATAGCTTGCCCAAAGCATGCCCATCTCTGGCCATGACCAAACCCATAGCCTGCCCACAGCATACCTATCTCTGCTCATCATTCAGCCCATAGTATGCCCACAATAAGTCCATCTTGTGTATTGTTATATCATGTGACAGAAGCAGTGAACTTTAAATCATTACAGAATCCAGCTGGTAAAGCTCTGCATTTTATACTGTTGCTGCCATCTTGTAGCTGTGTATTGTTACATCCTGTGACAAGAGCAGTGCACTTTATCTCATTACAGAATCCAGTTGGTAAAGCTTTGTATTTTATACTGGGTGCCACCATCTTGTAGCTGTGTATTGTTACATCATGTGATAGGAGCAGTGCACTTTATCTCATTACAGAATCCAGTTGGTAAAGCTTTGTATTTTATACTGGGTGCCACCATCTTGTAGCTGTGTATTGTTACATCATGTGATAGGAGCAGTGCACTTTATCTCATTACAGAATCCAGCTGGTAAAGCTCTGCATTTTATACTGGTGACGCCATCTTGTAGCTGTGTATTGTTACATCATGTGATAGGAGCAGTGCACTTTATCTTATTACAGAATCCAGTTGGTAAAGCTTTGTATTTTATACTGATGCCGCCATCTTGTAGCTGCATATTGTTACATCATGTGATAGGAGCAGTGCACTTTATCTTATTACAGAATCCAGTTGGTAAAGCTTTGTATTTTATACTGATGCCGCCATCTTGTAGCTGCATATTGTTACATCATGTGACAGAAGCAGTGCACTTTATCTCATTACATTATCCAGCTGGTAAAGCTCTGCATTTAATACTGGGCGCCGCCATCTTGTAGCTGTGTATTGTTACATCATGTGACAGAAGCAGGGCACTTTATCTTATTACCAAATCCAGCTGGTAAAGCTCTGCATTTTATACTGGATGCTGCCATCTTGTAGCTGTGTATTTATACATCATGTGACAGGAGCAGTGCACTTTATCTCATTACAGAATCCAGCTGGTAAAGCTCTGCATTTTATACTGGTGCCGCCATCTTGTAGCTGTGTATTGTTACATCATGTGACAGGAGCAGTGCACTTTATCTAATTACAGAATCCAGCTGGTAAAGCTCTGCATTTTATACTGGTGCCGCCATCTTGTAGTTGTGTATTGTTACATCATGTGATAGGAACAGTGCACTTTATCTCATTACAGCATCCAGCTGGTAAAGCTTTGTATTTTATACTGGTGCCGCCATCTTGTAGTTGTGTATTGTTACATCATGTGATAGGAACAGTGCACTTTATCTCATTACAGCATCCAGCTGGTAAAGCTTTGTATTTTATACTGATGCCGCCATCTTGTAGCTGTGTATTGTTACATCCTGTGACAGGAGCAGCACACTTTATCTAATTACAGAATTCAGCTGGTAAAGCTTTGTATTTTATACTGTTTCTGCCATCTTGTAGCTGTGTATTGTTACATCCTGTGATAGGAGCAGTGTACTTTATCTAATTACAGAATCCAGCTGGTAAAGCTCTGCATTTTATACTGGTGCCACCATCTTGTAGCTGCGTATTGTTACATTATGTGACAGGAGCTGTGCACTTTATCTCATTACAGAATCCAGTTGGTAAAGCTTTGTATTTTATACTGGTTGTCGCCATCTTGTAGCTGCATATTGTTACATCATGTGACAGGAGCAGAGCACTTTATCTCATTACAGAATCCAGCTGGTAAAGCTCTGCATTTTATACTGGTTGACGCCATATTGTAGCTCATGTATTGTTACATCATGTGATAGGAGCAGTGCACTTTATCTCATTACAGAATCCAGTTGGTAAAGTTTTGTATTTTATACTGGATGTCGCCATCTTGTAGCTGTGTATTGTTACATCATGTGACAGGAGCAGTGCACTTTATCTCATTACAGAATCCAGTTGGTAAAGTTTTGTATTTTATACTGGGTGCCGCCATCTTGTAGCTGTGTATTGTTACATCATGTGACAGGAGCAGGGCACTTTATCTCATTACAGAATCCAGCTGGTAAAGCTCTGCATTTTATACTGATGCCGCTATCTTGTAGCTGTGTATTGTTACATCATGTGATAGGAGCAGTGCACTTTATCTCATTACAGAATCCAGTTGGTAAAGCTCTGCATTTTATACTGGTGACACCATATTGTAGCTCATGTGTTGTTACATCATGTGATAGGAGCAGTGCACTTTATCTCATTACAGAATCCAGCTGGTAAAGCTCTGCATTTTATACTGGTGCCGCCATCTTGTAGCTGTGTATTGTTACATCATGTGACAGGAGCAGAGCACTTTATCTCATTACAGAATCCAGCTGGTAAATCTCTGTATTTTATACTGGGTGTCGCCATCTTGTAGCTGCATATTGTTACATCATGTGACAGGAGCAGAGCACTTTATCTCATTACAGAATCCATCTGGTAAATCTCTGCATTTTATACTGGTGACGCCATCTTGTAGCTGTGTATTGTTACATCATGTGATAGGAGCAGTGCACTTTATCTCCTTACAGAACCCAGCTGGTAAAGCTGTGCATTTTATACTGGTGCCGCCATCTTGTAGCTGCCTATTGTTACATCATGTGATAGAAGCAGTGCACTTTATCTAATTACAGAATCCAGCTGGTAAATCTCTGCATTTTATACTGGTGACGCCATATTGTAGCTGTGTATTGTTACATCATGTGATAGGAGCAGAGCACTTTATCTAATTACAGAATCCAGCTGGTAAATCTCTGCATTTTATACTGGTGACGCCATATTGTAGCTGTGTATTGTTACATCATGTGATAGGAGCAGTGCACTTTATCTTATTACAGAATAAAGCAGGAAAAGCTCTGCATTTAATACTGGGCGCCGCCATCTTGTAGCTGTGTATTGTTACATCATGTGATGCACTTTATCTTATTACATTATCCAGCTGGCAAAGCTCTGCATTTAATACTGGGCGCCGCCATCTTGTAGCTGTGTATTGCTACATCATGTGATGCACTTTATCTTATTACATTATCCAGCTGGTAAAGCTCTGCATTTAATACTGGGCGCCGCCATCTTGTAGCTGTGTATTGTTACATCATGTGATGCACTTTATCTTATTACATTATCCAGCTGGTAAAGCTCTGCATTTAATACTGGGCGCCGCCATCTTGTAGCTGTGTATTGTTACATCATGTGATGCACTTTATCTCAATACATTATCCAGCTGGTAAAGCTCTGCATTTAATACTGGGCACCGCCATCTTGTAGCTGTGTATTGTTACATCATGTGATGCACTTTATCGCATTGCATTATCCAGCTGGTAAAGCTCTGCATTTAATACTGGGCACCGCCATCTTGTAGCTGTGTATTGTTACATCATGTGATGCACTTTATCGCATTGCATTATCCAGCTGGTAAAGCTCTGCATTTAATACTGGGCGCCGCCATCTTGTAGCTGTGTATTATTACATCATGTGACAGAAGCAGGGCACTTTATCTTATTACCGAATCCAGCTGGTAAAACTCTGCATTTTATACTGGTGCCACCATCTTGTAGCTGTGTATTGTTACATCATGTGATAGGAGCAGAGCACTTTATCTAACTACAGAATCCAGCTGGTAAAGCTCTGCATTTTATACTGGGTGCCGCCATCTTGTAGCTGTGTATTGTTACATCATGTGATGCACTTTATCTCATTACATTATCCAGCTGGTAAAGCTCTGCATTTAATACTGGGCGCCGCCATCTTGTAGCTGCGTATTGTTACATCATGTGATAGGAGCAGTGCACTTTATCTCATTACAGAATCCAGTTGGTAAAGCTGTGTATTTTATACTGGGTGCCACCATCTTGTAGCTGTGTATTGTTACATCATGTGATAGGAGCAGTACATTTTATCTAATTACATTATCCAGCTGGTAAAGCTCTGCATTTTATACTGGTGCCTCCATCTTGTAGCTGTGTATTGTTGTATCATGTGATAGGAGCAGTGCACTTTATCTCATTACAGAATCCAGCTGGTAAAGCTCTGCATTTTATACTGCTGCCGCCATCTTGTAGCTGTGTATTGTTACATCATGTGATGTACTTTATCTCATTACAGAATCCAGCTGGTAAAGCTCTGCATTTTATACTGGTGATGCCATCTTGTAGCTGTGTATTGTTACATCATGTGATAGGAGCAGAGCACTTTATCTCATTACAGAATCCAACTGGGAAAGCTCTGCATTTTATACTGGTGCCACCATCTTGTAACTGTGTATTGTTACATCATGTGATAGGAGCAGTGCACTTTATCTCATTACAGAATCCAGCTAGTAAAGCTCTGCATTTTATACTGGTAACACCATATTGTAGCTGTGTATTGTTACATCATGTGACAGGAGCAGTGCACTTTATCTCATTACAGAATCCAGCTGGTAAAGCTCTGCATTTTATACTGGTAACACCATATTGTAGCTGTGTATTGTTACATCATGTGATAGGAGCAATGCACTTTATCTAATTACAGAATTCAGCTGGTAAAGCTTTGTATTTTATACTGATGCCGCCATCTTGTAGCTGTGTATTGTTACATCATGTGACAGGAGCAGTGCACTTTATCTCATTATAGAATCCATCTGGTAAATCTCTGCATTTTATACTGGTGACGCCATATTGTAGCTGTGTATTGTTACATCTTTTGATAGGAGCAGTGCACTTTATTTCATTACAGAATCCAGGAGGTAAAGCTCTGCATTTTATACTGGGCACCACCATCTTGTAGTTGTGAATTGTTACATCATGTGACATAAGGGATAAACCTCCTATTACGTCCTTATGTTTAATAAACTCATCTATAACTACAAATAAAACACAGACACCTGTCTGGGAGAAAAGACTGGTCAAAGTCACGTTTATTAAAACGTAAACTTTATTAATTATTTCATAGTATTAGGCAACTTTTCAAATATATGAACGTTGTTAAAAGTTCTTAACTCGTTGGCAGCACTTATCACTAAACTAACCCCTACCGACAGACGTCAAGGCCCCTTTCAGTACTTGCAGCATGGCACCCATTGCTCACGCTCATTAACAGAGAGAGATGGATGTTTGGTTAGAGATCTTCGGCCGGCAATTTGTCAGGAAGAGGAACCCCTAGGCTGGCACCTAGTGGGTGTCACCCCTCGCCGTTCTCAAAGGCCGTCCATCTTCATTCTTACTGCTGGCTACAGGGCCATGACCAACCGCCACAAAAGGAAAGACAGGGTATTACTCTTGCCGCCAAACTTAAAACTGACCATATATATAAATCTGTATAAACTTTTTTATTTTTTATTAAAAAATTTTTTTTTAAACTTGAGCTAACAGGGCTCTTCTCAGATCCACCAAAAACATATCCAGCCCTAGGTCAGTCAAATGAACGCCATCAAGGCAATATAAGGCTTTGTTGTCAGCCATGATACAATCATGCCTAATAACAAACCCTTCTAAGGCTGTGACTGCTCTACCCATCTCCCTATTAAACTTCTTCTTTACATTATAGGCTGCCCCCAGTGACACCATGTACCTCCAATGCAGTCGTGCGACCACATTGGACCACATTCACACTAGGAAGCCAAGCACACAGCCATCTAACATCTGAAACCATTGTGTTGATAAGTTTTAATGCAGGAAGAGAGCCCATATCGTTACCCCACCAAATGCAGAACTATCATGTGTGGTTGACCCCACCTCCTATGAGCCTCTTGTAGCAGTGCAGGCAACTCGATCCAGGTTAGACCCCTGCGGCCCAGCCAGCGAATGATAGTCTTGGAAGAAGGTAAGCCAAGTTGCTGCCCATCTGGAGACTGTAGAGCCCTGATCGGCGCCCAATGCACAAATGAGTGCCCTACTATCCACATGCAAACCAGTGAAGAGCCCTTACCTAGAACAACATCATATGAACGTTCAGACATGAACCAACAAAACCAAATGCTAAATAACGATATACATCACACAAAAGGAGACTTTCAAATAGCCCAAGCCCTCCTGGAAGTACCTAGCTATCCTTCTTTAATGGCCTAATTTATAGCTTATATCGCCCTGACCACCAACACCGTAAGCGCTTTATTTCCCCAATTAGGGACCCTTTTGACGCGACGCTAGTTGCTGCTCCAATTTTGAACGAATGAAGAGCCAAACGCAAGGAATCTAGACCGATTGATTTTGCCGCTAACGAAAGAACCTTTTTGAATTGGAGCAATGATAATGCAGAGGAGTCCTTATGAATGAAGAACTCCTTCGGCCCTGGTGGCCTAACCTTTAGATAGACCTCCACATTTTCCACCGGACAGCACTCAGCTCGTGCCTGCCTATTGGCAACCAAGCACCCATTCCCTCTTGGTCGGTGTTAGACCTTGATACAAAGATGAGAAACCCTTCTTCGAATGCGTGTATGTGATCAAACTGTAAGCCCACATTGCCTCCAACTCTTGCTGATGCTACCAGCTCACCAACTCTCAGAGCTCCCACTAATGCTAAGGAAAAAGCTGCCCTAAACAACAGCACCTTATAACTGGAGGTACAAACCATGTCTAATGATTTTACCAGCTCCCAAAAGCGGAAAGGGGTAATGGGTACCCTCTTATCTTGGAACCTTACTTCGGACCTTCCCCAACCCTTCAGGACCTGCTTCACTAGGAAGGAGTTGAAAAATTCTGGGAGGCCCAGACCCTTGCTAAAGAAAGCAACGGCCATAAGCCTGCTTTGAGCTCCTAGTCTAGATACCCCTGACTGCCAAAGCCACGCTAGCCATTCCATTACTTGTACCTGTAAAGTCTAATGAATGATGAATCCCCTCTTATTGCAGAATGTCTCCCAACCCTTCCACTGCTTCTCATATGCCTTCTACGTCTTGGGAGCCAGGGAAGTGCACACTAGTGAGATGATGGATGCCCAGAGACTACCAGAGAAATAAGGGGCCGGTTAAGCCGCATGCTGCTGCCCTAGGGGCCACCCTCCTAAACTGCTCCCACCTAAATATAGACAATGTGTCAGCCACTACATTATGCACCCTAGGGACATGACATGTCGTTAACCAGATATTAAGTTGCAAACAGCGCAGGACTAAGTGCCTTAAATATCTGACCACTACTGGTAAAGATGCGGATAACCGATTTATGGCGTAAACCACACTCTTGTTATCTGACCAGAACACCACAGACCTATTGGCCAGTTTTGCTCCCCACAGTTCAATGATCACAACAATCCGGAACAGCTCTAATAATCCCAAGCTCCTTGTAAGGCTGAAGGAAACCCATTCACTGGGCCAAGAAACTGCACTCCATTCGCCTTCGAGATCGGCCCCATAACCGCAGCCCCCTGCTGCATCCATGAATAGATGTAATGACTGATTTGAGATTGGATCAGCCCTCCACAAGCAGACCCCATTAAAATGGGTGAGGAATCGCTCCCATACATACAGGTCCTCTTTCATCCCTGTTGACACCCTAAATTGTTTTCGAACATCTCTCGGCCCGTTCAACTGTTCCTCTAATTTCCTATTAAATACCTGACCCATGGAAATGGCCCTGCCTGCAATGTTTAAGAGACCCAGTAAGGACTGCAATTCCTTGAGGGAGATGGACATCGCCCCAGCCACTGCTCTAGTTTGGCCAGCAGAGCGCCTCTACCTTCCGCCCTCACTAAAGCCACTGCATCATCAAAAGTCTGATAATGCACTGAACTTAATGCTGGATGGATCTATTGCATCGTTAACTGATGCTCCTTTTTGGTAGGAAAGGTGATAAATAAGCCTACATTTGCCTGCATCTTTCTTGGGGACAGCACGTAGTGGTGACACAATCAAGTCTTGAAATTGTTGTTCATTGAATGGACCCAAAACCCTGCCCAGTGCAACCTCTTTGCTCATTTTTTCTCGCAGCACTTGTGGGAATTCATACGCAGACTTAAGGTTGTGGTGTACCGTGGATCCCACGACTGCATGCAGTATATGAATTTTGAAGCTCTAAAAAAAAAACTGCCCTTAGCACTCCAGCAGCTCCCTTGTCAGGATAGCATGCCAACCACAGCACCATGGCCTCCGGCCTAAGAGACATTGGGGCCCTTGATACCAACCCCTCCTCTAGAGCCTGCCCTATCAACCCCGGGTTCTCTCTTTTTGTTGCATTCCACAGCTGGGTGGGGGCCACTACAGGACTTGCAAATGTGATGAAAGGAGCAACTCTAGCCTCTCTCACCCTGCTTATCTTGGAATTTCCAACACTCCCTGCACCGCTGCTTTGGGCAAAGAAATGAGCGAGAAGGTCCAGAAAGTGTCCCTGCAGGGGGAGAGGGGTAACGTTCCGACCCCAATTTTGACCACAAGTGCATATGCTGTGTGCTGAAATGGAGTGGCAGATTCCCCACCATTTTCCTATGAAAGGCCATGTTGTAATTACGCCATGCCCCTTCTTTAAACCTCTTGTGAACACTGTCAATGATATCTGCATACATATAGAAGTTATGCCCATGGGACGGCCATTTGTCCACATAGTATGTAGCAAGCACCCTGAAACACCTCTGCCACTCCTCATAGGTCTCAGGCCTTTCGCACCCTCTTAGGGCCAGTGCCATCCTCCGCCCTCTCCATATTTCTGTAAGCCTCCACAGACAGCTCAAACAAATTAACGTAGCGCCCTTCCTGAATCTTTTTTAATACCTTTGATTTTAAATGTCCATACAGGGAATGCACCAAGCATGGGTATGTATCACCCTGCGTTGCCACCTTCCTTAATGCTACAGGCCCTGGCCCTGGCATGCTACTCCCTTCTATTTGTGGGGATGTAGTGTCAGCCGACCAGTGTTAATTTTGTCGACTAAAACTAGACTAAAATGAGCATAAAACTAAAGAAATTTTGATGACTAAAATACGACTAAAACTAAAATGGCATTTTTGTCAAAAGACTATGACTAAAACTAAATCAAAATGGCTTTTTAGTCAAAAGACTATGGGGCCTATTTATCAAGCTGTCAACCGCAAATACCCTGGAATTCCGCAGCGTAATTGAGGAGAGCCTGATTACCCTTATTTATCAAACCCTACATACCGTCAAAAGTAGAATTTTGTGACGTAACATACGATCCGCCGGTCAAAGTCCGACACAGATCGATGCTTACTTCATTACAGATGTTCCGAATGCAAATTCGGCACTATCTGAATTCTTTTGCTAGTTAGTCAATTTCTACCAGGTACGCTCGGCACTATTCCGGCCCAGCCTACCTGGTTTTCAATCCGCCACCCTGGAGGCTGTGGATGCCATAGGAATCAATGGGAGTCTAAAAGCAGCAAAAGCTTATGTTCGCTGCTGCCCGATATCCCATTGATTTCTATGGTGGAATAAAAGTTACGTTTACACCTAACACCCTAACATATATCCTGAGTCTAAACACCCCTAATCTGCTGCCCCCGCCACCGCCGCCACCTAGATTATGAACCCCTAAGCTGCCACCCCCAACACCACTGATACCTACATTATGTTAGTAACCCCTAATCTGGCGTCTCCAACGTCGCTGCAACTATATTAAATTTATTAACCCCTAAAACTAAGTCTAACCCTAACACCCCCTAACTTAAATCTAATTTAAATAAATATAAATAAAATTACTATCATTAACTAAATTATTCCTATTTAAAACTAAATACTTACCTATAAAATAAACCCTAAACTAGCTACAATATAACTAATAGTTACATTGTATCTAGCTTAGGGTTTATTTTTTATTTTACAGGCAAGTTTGCATTTATTTTAACTAGGTAGAATAGTTACTAAATAGTTATTAACTATTTAATAACTACCTAGCTAAAATAAATACAAAAGTACCTGTAAAATAAAACCTAACCTAAGTTACAATAACACCTAACACTACACTACAATTAAATACATTTAAATAAATTACATACAATTAACTAAATTATATACAATTATCTAAAGTACAAAAAAGCCCCACAAAATTACAGAAAATAATAAACAAATTACAGAAATTTAAACTAATTACACCTAATCTAATAGCCCCATCAAAATAAAAAAAGCCCCCCAAAATAAAAAAAAACCCTAGCCTAAACTAAACTACCAATATCCCTTAAAAGGGCCTTTTGCGGGGTATTGCCCTAAAGTAATCAGCTCTTTTACCTGTTAAAAAAAATACAAACAACCCCCCCAACAGTAAAACCCACCACCCATACAACCAACCAACCAAAAAAATACTAACTAAAAAAACCTAAGCTCCCCATTGCCCTGAAAAGGGCATTTGGATGGGCATTGCCCTTAAAAGGGCAGTTAGCTCTTTTGCAGGCCCAAAGCCCTAACCTAAAAATAAAACCCACCCAATACACCCTTAAAAAAACCTAACACTAACCCCCTGAAGATCGACTTACCGGGAGACATCTTCATCCAAGCCGGGCAGAAGTAGTCCTCCAGACGGGCAGAAGTCTTCATCCAAGCCGGGCAGAAGTGGTCCTCCAGACGGGCAGAAGTCTTCATCCAGACGGCATCTTCTATCTTCATCCATCCGGCGCGGAGCGGTTCAATCTTCAAGACATTAGACGTGGAGCATCCTCTTTGGCCGACGACGACTACCCGATGAATGAAGGTTCTTTTAAGTGACGTCATCCAAGATGGCGTCCCTTAGATTCCGATTGGCTGATTGAATTCTATCAGACAATCGGAATTAAGGTAGAAAAAATCCTATTGGCTGATGCAATCAACCAATAGGATTGAACTTCAATCCTATTGGCTGATTGGAACAGCCAATAGGATTGAAGCATACAACAAAATGTACAATATGAATTGATACTTTCCCTTTAAATGTTTCAAACTGCAGCCGTCCCACAGTCTCTCTAGGGATCTGTATAAATCTATCGGGTATGCTAAACGGAGGCGCTGGTTCACTTGTTTTTTTTTTTGTTTTTTTTTTTTTATATTTATTTGTAACCAACACATTTGTAAGACAATATTATGAGAAGCGAGACATACAAAAAAAACAAAGAAGACCAATAACATCATCAAGGAAGAAGCAACAATACATAAATTAAGGTCACTCTTTTACAGGGTTCCAAATTTACATTTAGTCATGTAAATAATAATTATGTAAATTCACACTTGAATCCTGAATTTCTATATTTCTCATAGTAACTTGTTCCCACACCATATGTTGGTAATTTTTATCATTTTAACTTCTCAAAAGAACGAGAAAAGAAGAAAGAAAGAAAGAAAGAAAGAAAGAAAGAAAGAAAGAAAGAAAAAAATAAAAAAAAAATTCACTTTCCCTCGAGTTGCTTCCCCTCATCACTCAGGCTACTAATAAACTTCCGGTGAAATAGCGTTAATTCGGCTGTAAATCCGGAAATTCATTACTCAGTAGGGCCAGTTCTAAAGATTCTGTACCTCTAAAGGGTGAAATAAGTATCAATTGAATTTCTTTAGGCATACTGTTAATTACATTCTTCCATTTGGTTAAAAAGTGTTTAACTTGTGCCTCCGAGTTTATCGAGGTATCCATTTGTTCCATTATGAGTTGGTTTTTAAGTTTTTGAATAAATTCTGACAGAGTAGGAGCTTTAAATGATTTCCAATATTTAAGGATCAACAGCCTAGCTGTCATTATTACCGTATTTAAATATGTTAAGTATTTATTCAATCCTTCTTTATGGAAATCTATAAAAAAGAAGATATGATCTTCATTTAATTGGACGTAGGCTTTATTAATTTTATTCGTCCAAAAATTAATCTTATTCCAAAATTTCCTGACCTTGGGGCATCCCCAAAAGTAATGTATTATATCTGCTTTAGATTGTCTACATTTAGGACAAAAAGAACCTAAGTTACCCCACAACGCTTTCATATGCGGTGTGATATAAATGTGGTTGATGATTTTCGTATGTGATTCTCTCCAGGCAGCAGCAAGTGTTGATGCATCTGCACGCCTATAGCTTTTATGTATGGTATCAGCTGAGACTTTCCACCAAACTGCTAATTTATTAACATTATCCAAGCCTCTCCGATTCAAAGCTAATTTGTATAATGTAGTTATGTTATATTTCCCTGCTTTAAAAAGTATAAATGCGGGTTCTACTATTTCAAAAATTGTGACCTCTCGTGTGTCCTGTAACAGGACCTGTAAGAAATTCCGTATCTGGAAAAAGGCAAAGAAATCCTTATTAGAGATTCCATATTCTGCGATTAACTCTTGCATTGATCGGCAGATTCCAGTAGCGGGGTCCCTTCACTGGTCTATATATCTTAAACCATTTTTTGCTCAATCATTGAAGATTTTTGAGTTTAAAGCTGGTGTAAAATTTGGGTTACCTGTTATAGTCAGAAGTTTAGAATAACGATGAGAACAATTTAACTTTTTAGTTAATTTATACCAGGCCTGAATTACATTATAGATAACTGGCATCTTCTTAATTTTCCTTGGACATTTATCAGGGATACAATGAAGCAAGGCCTTCAGGGAATATGGCTGAACAAACGCTTCTTCTGTGGCTAAATCTATGTAATAATCTGGCCCTGTTAGCCAGTCTAGAGCTATTTTAGAAATACACACTAGATTATAAAACTCTATATCTGGCAATGCTAATCCCCCGTCTTGTCTGGATAATACTAGTTTATTATATGCAATGGCCTTTCTTTTCCTGCCCCATATGAATTGTATGATTAGGTGCTTGATTATTTTTATGTCTGCTTGTTTTATTATAATTGGGAGATTTTGCATCAAATGTAAAATTTTGGGGAACGTCACCATTTTAAACAAGTTAATTTTGCCAGATAACGTAAGGTAGAATTTGGCCCAATTTCCTAGATCACGTTTAATTTTAGTAATAATTGGCTTATAATTTAAGTCATACCATTCCTTACTATCCAATGACAACGTTATCCCCAGGTAAACAAAGGTGGAATTTGCTTCCTTAAAGTAATATGACTGCGCAGAGTCTTTAAGTTTTTTGAGCCAGAAGATCTCTGATTTTAGCATATTAACTTTATACCCAGAGAAGCTGCTAAATTCTTGAAGAATCTGTGTTAATATTGGTATATTACTCGCTGTATTGGCTGTCAAAACTAAAAGGTCGTCGGCGTACAGTAAGGTAGTAATTCTCCTCTTCCCTATTTTGATCCCCTCTATTTCTTTTCTTATATATATTACTAAAGGTTCAAGCGCTAAGCATCCTCTTTGGCCGACGACGACTACCCGATGAATGAAGGTTCCTTTAAGTGACGTCATCCAAGATGGCGTCCCTTAGATTCCGATTGGCTGATTGAATTCTATCAGACAATCGGAATTAAGGTAGAAAAAACCTATTGGCTGATGCAATCAGCCAATAGGATTGAACTTCAATCCTATTGGCTGATTGGAACAGCCAATAGGATTGAAGCATACAACAAAATGTACAATATGAATTGATACTTTCCCTTTAAATGTTTCAAACTGCAGCCGTCCCACAGTCTCTCCAGGGATCTGTGTAAATCGATCGGGTATGCTAAACGGAGGCGCTGGTTCACTTGTTAGGTAGCTGGGGTAACTCGTATCCCTCTTTCCCTTCTTATATCCTTGTTTAAACCCCATTGGGCATAAGTTTTTAATGTATGTATCCATTTTAATTCTTTTTGGTGTAGCGGCAAGGTATGCTTTGGTTTGTAAAGCACTTTTATACACTTGAATCTGATTGGCTGATTCCATCAGCCAATCAGATTTTTCCTACCTTAATTCCGATTGGCTGATAGAATCCTATCAGCCAATCGGAATTGAAGGGACGCCATCTTGGATGACGTCCCTTAAAGGAGCCTTCATTCGTCGGTAGTTCGTCGGGAAAGGAGGATGTTCCGCGTCGGCGGGATGAAGATTCAAGACCCGGCTTCGACGATGACCTCACCCGGATAGAAGACTTCTTCAGCGCCTCTTAGAAGATGACCTCGCCCGGATGGAAGATTTCTTCAGCGCCGCTTGGAGGATCACTTCATCGGATGGAAGATTTCTTCAGCGTCCCTTGGAGGATAAATTCTGCCGGTCCGGATGGCCTCTTCAGTTCCATCGGTGGCTCGGCTGAGTGAAGACAACTAAAGGTAGGATGAACTTCAGGGGATTAGTGTTAGGTTATTTTAAGGGGGGTTTGGGTTAGATTAGGGGTATGTGGGTGGTGGGTTTTAATGTTGGGGGGGGTTGTATTTTTCTTTTACAGGCAAAAGAGCTGAACTTTGGGGCATGCCCCCACAAAAGGCCCTTTTAAGGGCTGGTAAGGCAAAAGAGCTGTTTACTTTTTAATGTAGAATAGGGTAGGGCATTATTTTGGGGGGGTTTGTTATTTTATTAGGGGGCTTAGATTAGGTGTAAGTAGCTTAAAATTGTTGTAATATGTTTTTAAATGTTTGTAACTTTTATTTTTTATTTTTTGTAACTTAGCTTTTTTATTTTTTGTACTTTAGTTAGTTTATGTAATTGTATTTAATTGTAGTTATTTGTAGGTAGTTTAATTAATTAATTTAATGATAGTGTAGTGTTAGGTTTAATTGTAACTTAGGTTAGGATTTATTTTACAGGTAATTTTGTATTTCTTTTAGCTAGGTAGTTATTAAATAGTTAATAACTATTTAATAACTATTCTAACTAGCTAACATAAATACAAAGTTACCTGTAAAATAAATATAAATCCTAAGATAGCTACAATGTAATTATTAATTATATTGTAGCTATATTAGGGTTTATTTTACAGGTAAGTATTTAGTTTTAAATAGGAATAATTTATTAAAGTATAGTGTAGTGTTAGGTGTAATTGTAACTTAGGTTAGTTTTTATTTTACAGGTTAATTTCTCTTTATTTTAGCTAGGTAAGCTATTAAATAGTTAATAACTATTTAATAGCTATTGTACCTAGTTAAAATAAATTGAAAGGTACCTGTAAAATAAAAATAAATCCTAAGATAGCTACAATATAATTATTACTTATATTGTAGCTATATTAGGGTTTATTTTATAGGTAAGTATTTAGTTTTAAATAGGATTAACTTAGTTAATAATATAAATATGATTTAGATGTATTAATTAATATTTAAGTTAGGGGGGTGTTAGGGTTAGTGTTAGACTTAGGTTTAGGGGTTAATAATTTTATTACAGTGGCGGCGGTGTAGTGGGGGAAGGATAGGGGTTAATAAATTTATTATAGGTGGCGACGGTGTAGGGAGGGCAGGATAGGGGTTAATAAATTTAAGATAGGTTGTGGCGGGTTCAGGGAGCGGCGGTTTTGGGGTTAAACTATTTATTTGCGGAGAGGTGCGGGATCAACAGGATAGGGGTTAATAACTTTATTACAGAGGGCGGCGGTATAGAGGGGGCAGGATAGGTGTTAATAGGTATAATGTAGGTGGTGGTGGGCTCCGGGAGCGGCGGTTTAGGGGTTAAGACATTTATTATAGTTGCGGTGGGCTCCGGGAGCGGCGGTTTAGGGGGTAATAACTTTATTTAGTTGCGGCGATGTAGGGGGGGCAGATTAGGGGTGTTTAGACTCGGGGTACATGTTAGGGTGTTAGGTGTAGACAGCTCCCATAGGAATCAATGGGATATCTGGCAGCAGCGAACTTGTACTTTCGCTATGGTCAGACTCCCATTGATTCCTATGGGATCCGCCGCCTCCAGGCTGGCGGATTGAAAACCAGGTACGCTGGGCCGTAAAAGTGCCGAGCATACCTGCTAGTTTTTTGATAACTAGCAAAAGTAGTGAGATTGTGCAGCACTTGTGTGCGGAACATCTGGAGTGACGTAAGAATCGAGTGTGTTGGACGGAGTCCGGCGGATCGAAGCTTACGCCACAAAATTCTACTTTTGCCGGTCTGAAGCCTTTGATAACTAAGGCGAATCAGCCTCGCCACAAATACGCTGCGGAATTCCAGCGTATTTGAGGTTGACGGCTTGATAACTAGGCACCAAAATGTACAATATGAATTGATACTTTCCCTTTAAATGTTTCAAACTGCAGCCGTCCCACAGTCTCTCCAGGGATCTGTGTAAATCGATCGGGTATGCTAAACGGAGGCGCTGGTTCACTTGTTAGGTAGCTGGGGTAACTCGTATCCCTCTTTCCCTTCTTGTATCCTTGTTTAAACCCCATTGGGCATAAGTTTTTAATGTATGTATCCATTTTAATTCTTTTTGGTGTAGCGGCAAGGTATGCTTTGGTTTGTAAAGCACTTTTATACACTTTTACTGCTCTTGACAAAGACGGCTGGGTCCGTTGAAATGCGTTGAGATAAAATAAAGATACATTTTTATATAAATATCTGTGAAATCGTCTTTTAGAGTATTGGGAAGGAGCCGGTAATCTGCAATATATACTCTGAGTATATACACACCTTAATTTGGTGCATCTGGTTGATATCTCAGCACAAACTTCTTGTACCTAGAAACCGAGGAAGGGAAAGAGGGATACGAGTTACCCCAGCTACCTAACAAGTGAACCAGCGCCAATAGGATTGAGCTTGCATTCTATTGGCTGTTCTAATCAGCCAATAGGATTGAACTTCAATCCTATTGGTTGATTGCATCAGCCAATAGGATTTTTTCTACCTTAATTCTGATTGGCTGATAGAATTCTATCAGCCAATCGGAATCTAAGGGATGCCATCTTGGATGACGTCACTTAAAGGAACCTTCATTCATCGGGTAGTCATCGGCCGAAGAGGATGCTCCGCGTCGGATGTCTTGAAGATGGACCCGCTAGCTTAGGGTTTATTGTAGCTAGCTTAGGGTTTATTTTATAGGTAAGTATTTAGTTTTAAATAGGAATAATTTAGTTAATGATAGTAATTTTATTTATATTTATTTAAATTAGGGGGTGTTAGGGTTAGACTTAGGTTTAGGGGTTAATACATTTAATATAGTGGTGGCGACGTTGGGGACGGCAGATTAGGGGTTAATAAATGTTATGCAGGTGGCGGCGGTGTAGGGTGGAAGATTAGGGGTTAATAACATAATGTAGTAGGTGGCGGCGGTGTAGGGGGCGGCAGATTAGGGGTTAATAAGTATAATGTACATGGCGGTGGGCTCCGGGAGCAGCAGTTTAGGGGTTAATAACTTTATTTAGTTGCAGCGGGGTCCGGAAGAGGCGGTATAGGGGTAAAACATTTTAGTATAGTGTGGGTGTTTAGTGACAGGGTATAAATAAAGCTGGGAAAAAGCCGAAGAGCAGCGAGATCGATGACTGTTAGTTAACAACTTGGTGCAAGGCTTTTTGACAGCTTTTTTGGTAACTTTGGAGAACGTATTCAGGTCCGCGGCAGCGATGTTAGGCGATCTTAGGCGAGCGTATTGGTGCCGTCGAATGCAAGTAAGTTGACGGGTTGATAAATAGGGGCCTATGACTAAAACTAAATCAAAATGGCTTTTTAGTCAAAATGCTATGACTAAAACTAAATAAAAATTTGCTGTCAACATTAACACTTTATTCAATTTGTTATAATCAATCCATATCTAATTACTGCTATGTTCTTGTTTATTTACGAAACTTGGTTTTATTTAATTTTAAGATAAATAAAGACATGCTATATAACACAACAGTTAAATCTGTATTGCATGTTCAAACCTTAATACCATAAATAAAAACAGGTTAATAAACCTTTACTCCAGGAGTATATTATAAGTATGGAAATTCTAGAACAGTGCTAATTTCGTTGCCGAAACATTTTTGAATCTGTGAACAATCAATTGATTCTTCCTATAAAAATAAGAATAACCCACGAGTATGGGTTTAAGTTATGCTGTGCCTGTGTTAGCTGCAGACACTTTTTGTTGTGTTGAGTTACTTGATACTTGTTTAAATTATTAACAGAGAACGGTTAAAGTTTTCATATTGGGTAATATGTGCATTACAGCCAATACAGTAACAGTTTACAGTTTTCTTATTATATTTTAAAGTTGCACTTCTGTTTGTTTATGAAACTTGTTTTTATTTAATTTTAAGTTTAATAAAGACGTTATATATCACAACTAGTGATGTCGCAAACTTAAAATTTTCCGTTCACGAACGGCGAACGCAAACTTCCGCAAATGTTCGCGTACGGGCGAACCAGGCGAACCGCCATTGACTTCAATAGGCAGGCGAATTTTAAAACCCACAGGGACTCTTTCTGGCCACAATAGTGATGGAAACGTTGTTTCAAGGGTACTAACACCTGGACTGTGGCATGCTGGAGGGGGATCCATGGCAAAACTCCCACGTAAAATTACATAGTTGATGCAGAGTCTGGTTTTAATCCATAAAGGGCATAAATCACCTAACATTTCTAAATTGTTTGGAATAACATGCTTTAAAACATCAGGTATGATGTTGTATCGATCAGGTAGTGCAAGGGTTACGCCCGCTTCACAGTGACAGACCAAACTCCCCGTTTAACGCACCACAAACAACCGCAAACAGTCCATTTGCACAACCGCAAACTCCCCATTTGCACAAGCTAGCCATGTCCCTTTCCTTGTCCTCACTGATGTCATTGAAGGTCTCTTCCTCCACCCAGCCAGGTACAACACCAAGGGCCCCCCGAAAGGTGACAACAAGCCCCCTGGGACGCCTGCTGTGTTTGGTCTTCCACCTCCTTTTTTTAAATTTACACTTACACTACTATTAAACAAGATATGAGTGGTGGCACTGGGCAAGTGGGCACAGTATACGCTGTGAGCCTGACACAAAAACGCAGACTGATGTTTCACAGTCCAAAAAGTTTTTTTTTTTTTTTTTTTAAATGTACACTTACACTACTATTAAACAAGATATGAGTGGTGGCACTGGGCAAGTGGGCACAGTATACGCTGTGAGCCTGACACAAAAAAAGCAGACTGATGTTTCACAGTCCAAAACGTTTTTTTTTTTTTTAAATGTACACTTACACTACTATTAAACAAGATATGAGTGGTGCCACTGGGCAAGTGGGCACAGTATACGCTGTGAGCCTGACACAAAAAAGCAGACTGATGTTTCACAGTCCAAAAAGTTTTTTTTTTTTAAATTTACACTACTGTTACACCAGATATGAGTGGTGGCACTGGGCAAGTGGGCACAGTATACGCTGTGAGCCTGGCACACACGCTGGCAGGCAGGCAGGCAACTGCAATTAGATTACACTAGCAGACTGATGTTTCACAGTCAAAAAGGTTTTTTTTTTTTTAAATTTACACTACTGTTATACCAGATATGAGTGGTGGCACTGGGCAAGTGGGCCTGGCACACATGCTGGCAGGCAGGCAACTGCAATTAGATTACACAAGCAGACTGATGTTTCACAGTCAAAACAGTTTTTTTTTAAAATTTACACTACTGTTACACCAGATATGAGTGGTGGCACTGGGCAAGTGGGCCTGGCACACACGCTGGCAGGCAACTGCAATTAGATTACACTAGCAGACTGATGTTTCACAGTCAAAAAAGTTTTTTTTTTTTAAATTTACACTACTGTTACACCAGATATGAGTGGTGGCACTGGGCAAGTGGGCCTGGCACACACGTTGGCAGGCAGGCAACTGCAATTAGATTACACTAGCAGACATGTTTCACAGTCAAAAAAGTTTTTTTTTTTTTTTTAAATTTACACTACTGTTACACCAGATATGAGTGGTGGCACTGGGCAAGTGGCTTGGCAGGCAGGCAGGCAACTGCAATTAGATTACACAGGGAAAAAAAAAAAAAACAGACTGATGTTCTAGCCCTAAAAAGGGCTTTTTGGGATGCTGTCCTTACAGCAGAGATCAGATGAGTCCTTCAGGACTGTAATGGACACTGAATACACTAGCCTAGCTATCAATGTCCCTATTAAATCAGCAGCAGCTACACTATCCCTCCTCTCGCTAAGAATGCAGCTTCCGAATGAATCTAAAATGGCTGCTGTCCAGGAGCTGGGAGGGTCTGGGAGGGAGGGTCTGCTGCTGATTGGCTGGAATGTGTCTGCAGACTGTGAGATACAGGGTCAAAGTTTACTCAATGATGACGTATAGGGGGCGGACCGAACATCGCATATGTTCGCCCGCCGTTGCGAACGTGAACAAGCTATGTTCACCGGGAATTATTCGCCGGCGAACAATTTGCGACATCACTAATCACAACGGCTAAATCTGTGTCTGTATTGCATGTTTAAACCTTAATACCATAAATAATAACAGGTGTTATGTTTACTCCTGGAGTATATAATCAGTTTGCAAATTATAGAGAAATGCTTAAATAATGCATTACACTTTAACTAAACCCCTTAGATTTTAGTCGACTAAAATCTACTGGAGATACGACTAAAACTAAAATAAGTCAGAAGACTAAAACTAAGACTAAATCGAAATTTGTGTCAAAATGAACACTGCAGCCGACACTGCTACACTCCCTGTTTTGTTCTGCGCCTGCACTGCAAACGTTTTCTTTATCATCCTAAACATACGCTGCTGCCCCTTGCCAACCCCTTGTAAACATTTTTTTTCATTTTGTATAGTTTTGAAAATATTTTTTTTACTTTTTTTGTTTTGAGCCCATATTTTAATAACAAACAAAACTTAAAGGGGCAGTCTATGCCAGAATGTTTATTGTTTAAAAAGACATATAATCCCTTTATAACACATTCCCCAGTTTTGCATAACCAACACTGTTATAGTAATATACTTTTTACCTTCTGTGATTACCTTGTATCTAAGCCTCTGTAGACTGCCCCCTTATCTCAGTGCTATTTACAAACTTGCATTTTATCCAATCAGTGCTGACTCTTAAATAACTCAATTATACTTAAATGGCAGACATAAACTAGTGCTGCCTAGCTGTGAAAAACTTTCAAATGCACCGAGATAAGAGGTGGCCTTCAAGGGACTAGAAATCAACTTATGAACCTACCTAGGTTTCAACAAAGAATACCAAGAGAACAAAGCAAATTTGGTGATAAAAGTAAATTGGAAAGTAGTTTAAAATTGCATGCCCAATCTGAACCATGAAAGTTTAATTTTGACTAGACTGTCCCTTGCAGGGAATCCTCCATTGTGAGACACAAAATGCTCTAGGTATAAACTGCCTTTGGAGAATATCTGGTGAGAAGCTCTGAAAACGTTAGATAACCAGGCTCAAAGTGTTTCATCTCCCTTTAAATCTTTGATTTTTCGGTCTGTTCATATAGCTGCACAGAACGCGTTAACGCTGTGTGACTGATAGGATATGAACTCCTACTGTCTGTAATTTCTGCACTTCTCATCTGGCAATATGACAAATAAACTTTCTAAATGACTTTTCCAGCCTCACACAAATCACTTCAGGAAAAGTAAATGATGTTTAACAGGAAAATCATAACTTGTTCATATTCAGCAGCAGCAGCTGATGTGACCAAATGTTAGTTGTACGTAAATTGGAAAAAAATGATTGTGAAAGCAGAAAAATAGAAAAAAAAGCTGATATGAACAGGGCTTACTGACACAGGTTACTCTGAACATGTATTTAGCAAGTTATTTATGAAAACTTCATGAGAGATGGAATAAATGTTTTGTACTTGTTCCCTAAACAGCAGCACAGAGTTACTCCTAAGGCAGATGGTTTACGAGAATTTGTTCAACAAGCAAACAAATAATGAAGATGGAGGATTCGTCATTGGTTCAGATCCAAAACCTGTTTTTGTAAAATTGCTTAAAACATTCAGGAGCACACAATTTAAAGGGATGCAGAAGTCAAAATTAAAGTTTTGTGATTAAGATAACATGAACAATTAAAGAAAATCCAATTTACTTATGTAGCTTATATTGTAAATGTGTTTGTTTCACTTGATCTACAGTGATAAAGAACCATTAAAGGGACATGAAACTCAAAATTGTTGTTTCATGATTCAGATTATGGGGCCGATTTAACAGGCTGCTTGCAAAGCATAAGTTAAGAAATAGCGGTCGTAAGACCACTGGTCCTTAACTCGTCCGCCTGCTCTGAGGTGGAGGAAAGAAATCATCCCGATCAGATACGATCAGATGATTGACACCTCCTGCTAACGGCTCATTGGGCGCAAATGTGCAGTGGGCGGCATTGCACAAGCATTTCACCAGAAATGTTTGTGCAGTGTTAAATGACGACAGCGTATGCTGTCGGCATATAGCAATGTTGGAGCTACAGCGAATCATATCTGTCCAACATTTGTTAAATTGGCCCCATAGAATATAATTTTAAACAACTTTTCAAATTACTTTCTTCATTCTCTCTGTATCCTTTGTTGAAGAAGCAGCCATGAACTACTGCGAAATAGCTGAACACACTTGGTGAGCAAATAACATGAGGCATATATGTGCAGCCCCCAATCAGCAGCTCCTGAGCCTACCGAGGTATCCTTTATTAGCAAAGGATATCATGAAAACAAAACAAACTGGATAATAAAAGTTTAAAATAAGATGCTCTATCTGAATCATGAAAGAAAAAAAATTATTGCATAACCAAGTACATAATTAAAAATATAATTCAATAGTACTTTTAGAATTTTAAAAGAACAATAGATTTTTTTCTGACTAGTTTTAAAAATTACTTCAATTTGCCAATGGTCTGCATCATGTGACCTCCATCAGCCAATCAAAGAATCACTATAACACATGCTCAGTAGAGGCAGGAACGTGTGCATAATTTAATAATGGGAGTACATTGGAAAAACTCTTAAAGCTGTATGCTCTATTTGAATCAGGAAAGTTTAAGTTTGACTTTAGTGTCTCTTTAATACTTAGCTTCTTTCCATTAGAGCATACTGAGGTAGTATAAGGTAATAGGCAAATTACCTGGCTTGTTGGCAAGAACCAGTTGTGCGTAGAATGAGCAGAAAACTTTGTGTCAATGTAGGAGGATAGAGCAGGTGCAGTGGTCAGGGCACAGTTCCAAGGTTCAGCAGCCAGCAAGTCAGATAGCATATCTAAATAGAAGGGTATGACAGGTAGTGTATCTTAGTAGAATGATACAGCAGGTAGCGTATCTTAGTAGAATGATACAACAGGTAGCGTATCTTAATAAAATAGTACAAATGGTAGTGTATCTTAATAGAAGGGTACAACAGGTAGCATAACTTAATAGAAGGGTACAGCAGGTAGCGTATTTTAATAGAAGGGTACAACAGGTAAGGTAACTTAATAGAAGGGTACAACAGGTAGCGTAACTTAATAGAAGGGTACAAGAGGAAGCATATCTTAATAGAAGGGTACAACAGGTAAGGTAACTTAATAGAAGGGTACAACAGGTAGCATAACTTAATAGAAGGGTACAACATGAAGCATATCTTAATAGAAGGGTACAACAGGTAGCGTAACTTAATCGAAGTGTACAGCAGGTAGCGTAACTTAATAGAAGGGTACAACAGGTAGCATAACTTAATAGAAGGGTACAGCAGGTAGCATAACTTAATAGAAGGGTACAACAGGTAGTGTATTTTAATAGAAGGGTACAACAGGTAGAGTATCTTAATAAAAGGGTACAGCAGGTAGAGGATCTTAATAGAAGGGTACAACAGGTAGAGGATCTTAATAGAAGGGTACAACAGGTAGCATATCTTAATAGAAGGGTACAACATGTAGAGGATCTTAATAGAAGGGTACAGCAGGTAGCGTAACTTAATAGAAGGGTACAACAGGTAGAGGATCTTAATAGAAGGGTACAACAGGTAGCGTAACTTAATAGAAGGGTACAACATGTAGAGGATCTTAATAGAAGGGTACAGCAGGTAGCGTAACTTAATAGAAGGGTACAACAGGTAAAGGATATTAATAGAAGGGTACAACAGGTAGCGTAATTTAATAGAAGGGTACATCAGGTAGCATAACTTAATAGAAGGGTACAACAGGTAGTGTAACTTAATAGAAGGGTACAACAGGTAGCGTATCTTAATAGAAGGGTACAGCAGGTAGCATAACTTAATAGAAGGGTACAACAGGAAGCATATCTTAATAGAAAGGTACAACAGGTAGATGATCTTAATAGAAGGGTACAACAGGAACCATATCTTAATAGAAGGGTACAACAGGTAGAGGATCTTAATAGAAGGGTACAGCAGGTAGCATAACTTAATAGAAGGGTACAAAAGGTAGAGGATCTTAATAGAAGGGTACAACAAGTAGTGTATCTTAATAGAAGGGTACAGCAGGAAGCATATCTTAATAGAAGGGTACAACAGGTAGAGGATCTTAATAGAAGGGTACAACAGGAAGCATATCTTAATAGAAGGGTACAACAGGTAGAGGATCTTAATAGAAGGGTACAACAGGTAGCGTATCTTAATAAAATAGTATAAATGGTAGCATATCTTAATAGAAGGGTACAACAGGTAGTGTATCTTAATAAAATAGTACAACAGGTAGATTATCTTAATAGAAGGGTACAACAGGTAGCATAACTTAATAGAAGGGTACAACAGGTAGCGTATCTTAATAAAATAGTACAACTGGTAGCGCTTCTTAATAGAAGGGTACAACAGGAAGCATAACTTAATAGAAGGGTACAACATGTAGAGGATCTTAATAGAAGGGTACAGCAGGTAGCGTAACTTAATAGAAGGGTACAACAGGTAGAGGATCTTAATAGAAGGGTACAACAGGTAGTGTATCTTAATAGAAGGGTACAACATGTAGAGGATCGTAATAGAAGGGTACAGCAGGTAGCGTAACTTAATAGAAGGGTAAAACAGGTAGAGGATATTAATAGAAGGGTACAACAGGTAGCGTAATTTAATAGAAGGGTACAACAGGTAGCATAACTTAATAGAAGGGTACAAAAGGTAGTGTAACTTAATAGAAGGGTACAACAGGTAGCGTATCTTAATAGAAGGGTACAGCAGGTAGCTTAACTTAATAGATGGGTACAACAGGAAGCATATCTTAATAGAAGGGTACAACAGGTAGATGATCTTAATAGAAGGGTACAACAGGAACCATATCTTAATAGAAGTGTACAACAGGTAGAGGATCTTAATAGAAGGGTACAGCAGGTAGCATAACTTAATAGAAGGGTACAAAAGGTAGAGGATCTTAATAGAAGGGTACAACAAGTAGTGTATCTTAATAGAAGGGTACAACAGGAAGCATATCTTAATAGAAGGGTACAACAGGTAGAGGATCTTAATAGAAGGGTACAACAGGAAGCATATCTTAATAGAAGGGTACAACAGGTAGAGGATCTTAATAGAAGGGTACAACAGGTAGCATAACTTAATAGAAGGGTACAAAAGGTAGAGGATCTTAATAGAAGGGTACAACAGGTAGCGTAACTTAATAGAAGGTTACAGCAGGTAGCGTAACTTAATAGAAGGGTACAACAGTTAGCATAACTTAATAGAAGGGTACAACAGGTAGCATAACTTAATAGAAGGGTACAACAGGTAGCGTAACTTAATAGAAGGGTACAACAGGTAAAGAAACTTAATAGAAGGGTACAGCAGGTAGCGTAACTTAATAGAAGGGTACAACAGGTAGAGGATCTTAATAGAAGGGTACAACAGGTAGCGTATCTTAATAGAAGGGTACAACAGTTAGCATATCTTAATAGAAGAGTACAACAGGTAGCATATCTTAATAGAAGGGTACAACAGGTAGAGGATCTTAATAGAAGGGTACAACAGGTAGCACGTCTTAATAGAAGGGTACAACAGGTAGCATATCTTAATAGAAGGGTACAACAGGTAGCATAACTTAATAGAAGGGTACAACAGGAAGCGTATCTTAATAGAAGGGTACAACAGGTAGAGGATCTTAATAGAAGGGTACAACAGGTAGAGTATCTTAATAGAAGGGTACAACAGGTAGAGGATGTTAATAGAAGGGTACAACAGATAGCGTAACTTAATAGAAGGGTACAAAAGGTAGCGTAACTTAATAGAAGGGTACAGCAGGTAGCGTATCTTAATAGAAGGGTACAGCAGGTAGCGTATCTTAATAGAAGGGTACAGCAGGTAGCATAACTTAATAGAATTGTACAACAGGTAGCGTATCTTAATAGAAGGGTACAGCAGGTAAAGTATCTTAATAGTAGGGTACAACAGGTAGAGGATCTTAATAGAAGGGTACAACATGTAGAGGATCTTATTAGAAGGGTACAACAGGTAGCATATCTTAATAGGAGGGTACAGCAGGTAGCGTAACTTAATAGAAGGGTACAACATGTAGCTTAACTAATAGAAGGGTACAACAGGTAGCATATCTTAATAGAAGGGTACAGCAGGTAAAGTATCATAAGAAAAGGGTACAACAGGTAGAGGATCTTAATAGAAGGGTACAGCAGGTAGCGTAACGTAATAAAAGGGTACAGCAGGTAGTGTAACTTAATAGAAGGGTACAACAGGTAGAGGATCTTAATTGAAGGGTACAGCAGGTAGCGTAGCTTAATAGAAGGGTACAACAGGTAGCATATCTTAATAGAAGGGTACAGCAGGTAGCGTAGCTTAATAGAAGGGTACAACAGGTAGCATATCTTAATAGAAGGGTACAGCAGGTAGCGTAACTTAATAGAAGGGTACAACAGGTAGCGTAACTTAATAGAAGGGTACAACATGTAGCGTAACTTAATAGAAGGGTACAACAAGTAGAGGATCTTAATAGAAGGGTACAACAGGTAGAGTATCTTAAAGTGATGGTAAACTCTCCGCTTTTTAAAATCAGATCTGGAATGTAAGCGCTATTTTAGATGGAGTTTTATTCATCATGTGCAATGAAGATGCGCTATAACTTAGTTATTAATATAGATATGAAATTCAAATACCCCACGTTACACCACCCACTTCAAAAGTCAATTTTCCTGTCAGCTAAATGATTGAATTACTCTCCAATCAATGCTCTAGCTACAACAAAAGTGCCATATGGGGAGAGCGCTGATTGGAAAACAATTCAATCTGTTAGCTAACAGAAAATTTTACTTTTGAAGTGGGCGGAGGAGCATGCAGTATTTGAATTTCATATCTATATTAAAAAGCATGTTATACTGCATCTTCATTACAGCTAATGAATTAAACTCCATCTAAAATACCACTTACATTCCAGATCTGATTTTAAAAAGGGGAGAGTTTACCATCACTTTAATAGAAGGGTACAACAGGTAGAGGATCTTAATAGAAGGGTACAACAGGTAGCATAACTTAATAGAAGGGTACAACCGGTAGCATATCTTAATAGAAGGGTACAGCAGGTAGCGTATCTTAATAAAAGGGTACAGCAGATAGCGTAACTTAATAGAAGGGTACAACAGGTAGAGGATCTTAATAGAAGGGTACAGCATGTAGCATATCTTAATAGAAGGGTACAACAGGTAGCATAACTTAATAGAAGGGTACAACAGGAAGCAAATCTTAATAGAAGGGTACAACAGGTAGAGTATCTTAATAGAAGGGTACAACAGGTAGAGGATCTTAATAGAAGGGTACAACAGGTAGCGTAACTTAATAGTAGGGTACAACAGGTAGCGTAACTTAATAGAAGGGTACAGCAGGTAGCGTAACTTAATAGAAGGGTACAGCAGGTAGCGTAACTTAATAGAAGGGTACAGCAGGTAGCGTAACTTAATAGAAGGGTATAGCAGGTAGCGTAACTTAATAGAAGGGTACAGCAGGTAGCGTAACTTAATAGAAGGGTACAGCAGGTAGCGTAACTTAATAGAAGGGTACAGCAGGTAGCACAATCCCGAAACTTTGACAAGATCAGGGTAACAGGCCAGGAACAAGAACATTTTGGTGTCTATACATAAATAGACAGACAGACAGATAGATAGATAGATAAAAATTATTTACCCCTTCGCAATGTTGTTAAGGGTTTTCTTTTTTATAATAGAGTGGTGGGACCGCACTATTATACCCTCCCCCTCCCTTCTTGTCACCGGAAATAGCGCAGTCTCACCTCTTGCGGCAAGCAAGCATGCACTATTAATTGCACAATCCTCATAGAAAGACCAGCGACTTACAGGGTACGTTGCTAATCTTTAAGGGGTTAAAAAATTGCAATAAAAAGTTATAAGGACTCAAACACGTGAGGTTTTATGTGTTAGAAAAAAAAAAGACTGCAAAGGATTAACGTAGATATACATACATATATATGTCTAAATATGTACATATGCAGTATATATATATTTATATGTGTGTGCGTACATATGTATTTCTGTATCAGATATATATAGAAATATATATTTCATAATAAAAAGTACATCATTTTCTATGTGAAACAGAAACGTAAAATATGCGTTTTGCAAATCTTGTTCCTCAATTTAGAGGGTTGGCGCACATGAGAATTTATGATTCTTAAATTGCATTATTGAAATATTACATATAAAATATTAATAAAAAATAATATAATTTATTAGAAATTAATAAACATACTGTAAAATCCTAAATTTTTATATGCACTAACACGACTAAGATCTAAATAGAGAACCGCAATGCACAAAAATCATATTTTACATTCCTATGTTCATCACATAGAAAATAATGTACTTTATATTATTAAATATAAATTTCTATATATATATATATTTCTAAATATATATATATATATATATATATATATATATATATATATATATATATAATACACAAACACATAAATACATATGTAGACATATATAGATATATAGACATTGGAGCCCTTTCCAGTTAAGTAGCTGAAAACGTAAAATCATTTCTGTGCAATATTCCTAAATACATTTATTTGTTTCATATTCCAAGTTTTTCACATCAGGGAATATGTTCTAAGTATTTTTAAACAGATATTCCTATATATATCTGTATATTTCTATACTTACATAATAACATATAGATAGATAGGTAGATGATAGATTTATTTCCAATGAAGAACATTGGAATATTGCATTGAGCATTGGTTAAATGTGACTGGGTTTTTTGGAACTTGCAGGGTGTTTTAATTTTTCCACTTTTCGCGCTATGGAAGTCTATGGGAGAATACGTTAAGGCAATCACAATATTGAAAGTTCAGGTTTTTGCGCGTGTTGGGTTAGCCTGCAAGTGAAAACTTTTTACTTTCAACTTGTAATACTTACGGTATTCGGCATGCACAAAAAAACTTACTTCTAGGTGAGCTAGCGCGTTCCACCCAAAATAGGGCAATAAATTGCTTAATGCTGTTAAATTAAATAATCAGATATTTACATATGCGCATCCACCCCTTCACTCCAATTCCTAATGCATACTAAGGGCCCCATTAAATATGCGGCGTCGCCCGCAAAAGCGGACGACGCCGGTTGTTAGTTGTTACGCAATTTTGGTATTACATATACGCCGTAGTATACAAGTTACGCGCATATATTTAGACTAACATAGAACAGCCGCGTAATTTGGTATCCAATATACAGCGTATATCTACTCCATTCTCATTTCGACACACATGGCAGGCGCAGCAACCCTTGCACTGACTAAAAAAGCAAAGTAACTCCCTGGAAGCCTTAACAAACACATACATATAAGCAGCATCTCAAATAGTTAAAGGGACAGTATACTATAAAATGGGATGAGATTGTTTTTTTAAGGTTTATTTTTGTATGTGAAATAGCTGATTTTGTTGTTTGAAGCCACAACCTAATCAAATAGATTGAGCTTGTAGGTATAATTAGATCTCATTACTTTATCACATTGTGTACATATACTTGCTTCTTTACTTTATATTTGTTCTTAAAAAAAACACCAATACTTGGAGAGAACAATGGGAAATCATAATTGTATTACCGTTATCTCTTTAGAACCCACTGGGAGTGTAATTTATTCTAATGTTAACACAGCTTGTCATTGATGCCAAAATATATAAAGGGACAGTCAAGTCGAAAGAAATCCTTCTTGTTTCAAATAGGGCATGTTATTTCAAACTACTTTCTAATTTAATTCTAACACCAACACATTGTGTCAATTTATATTGGATGTGAGATACATAGATTTACATCTTAGAAGTGAATATTACTATATGTACCCTTCATAAACAACTATTGTGGATGGGAGTTATAGTACAAGAATATGTCACAAACATGATAGTATTACCTGTTTTTATTGCCATTTCCACACAGGTCATATTATATGTTTTAACAATATTAGTGTCATAAAACACACCTCACATGGATGTGTATGACAATTACATGGTAAATAACAGAGGACAAGGTTTATGGTGAACTACAATAATATTTATTTATTTTTTGGCTTCTTGGATGAGGGAGCTGAGGTGACTCTAGTGGATTTCCTTGTTTCCCTGGTTTTAGAAGATTCTGGTGTTTCTGCTGGTGTGCTGGCCACAGATGATAGGCTGGAGGCAGTGTCCTGCTGGTGTGTAAAGTGCTCAACCAACACACCCAAGAGTTGATTTTGTTCTCTCCATCTATTGTCCATCTGCATATCAGACAGAATTTGCATCATCTGTGACTGGTTCTGAACTTGCGCTTAACGATGCTAACATGTCCCTCTGCAGCTCTATGCTACCTTGTTGTATCCTCTCTTGGCTCCTGATGAACCTTTCTTGGTTCCTGAAGAACCTCTCTTGGCCTCTTTGTATGCTCTCAGTGCTTGTTATAAGCCTCACCCAGGGGAGAATACAATGCATCCACATGCTCTTGAGCAACAGGGCTTCCAGTTGCTTGTGGGGCAGGTTCAGCTGCATCTGCTGGTGCTTGTGGGGCAGGTTCAGCTGCATCTGCTGGTGCTTGTGGGCCAGGGTCACCTGCATCTGCTGGTGCTTGTGGGGCAGGTTTGGCCGCATCTGCTGATGCTTGTGGGGCAGTGTCACCTGCATTTGCTGGTGCTTGTGGGGCAGCTGCAGTTTGATATGCTGGTGCTTGAGGTGCAGCTGTAGTTTCTGCAATATTTCCATCTGCAGATGGTGGAGCTCGTCCAATGGATGAGGATGGTGGAGCTCATCCAATGGATGAGGATGGTGGAGCTCGTCCAATGGATGAGGATGGTGGAGTTTGTCCCATGGATGAGGATGGTGGAGCTCATACCATGGATGAGGATGGTGGAGCTCTCATGGTTGAGTGATAGTCCCACTGATTACCAGTGTGTGACCACTCAGCCTCTCCAATCGGCACTTTTTGTGATATAGTCTGTGGGTAATATCCATGACTGATATGAGATTGTGTTGTGGGGGGGGGGGGTAAATACATGGACCCTTTGTGGCTGTCTTGGCTCCCCCGCAAAGCCAAAGGAATGGTATTCCTCTTGCCAGGAATCTTGCCAGGGGTCATATGGCAATGGTGGTGGCATCACTCCCGGGTCCTCAACTGAAGCCATCCAACCATGCTCATGCCTGGGAGCATGCTGTTCTTTCAGATGCCTGAAGGGTGGTGGTGGTGGTGGTGGTGGCATGGATGTTTGTATCCTTGTGACAGGAGGTTCTGTGGAGGAGTCAAAGGATGAGAGGGATTAGTACAGTCAGATATATGTCCATGTGGGCATACAATGTACATTGATACATGCTAGGGCCTATTTTGATTCTCATGTCAAACTCTATAACATGCATGTGCACATTGTGAGTTGTTCTCTGATTGATTTGAATATATATGTATACAGGGATGTGTTTTATACAATAGTTATGTGTACATGCCAGTGTAGTGTTAGGTTTAATTGTAACTTAGGTTAGGATTTATTTTACAGGTAATTTTGTAAGTATTTTAGCTAGGTAGTTATTAAATAGTTAATAACTATTTTATAACTATTGTACCTAGTTAAAATAAATACAAAGTTGCCTGTAAAATAAAATAAAAACTAAAATAGCTACAATATAATTATTAGTTATATTGTAGCTATCTTACGGCTAGATTTAGAGTTTTGTCGGTAATGACCCGCGTAGCTAACGCTGGCTTTTTTCTGGCTGCACCTTTTAAATACCTCTGGTATTGAGAGTTCACAGAATGGCTGCGTTAGGCTCCAAAAAAGGAGCATAGAGCATATTTACCGCAACTTCAACTCTCGATACCAGCGGTGCTTACGGACGCGGCCAGCCTCAAAAACGTGCTCGTGCACGATTCCCCCATAGAAAACAATGGGGCTGTTTGAGCTGAAAAAAAACCTAACACCTGCAAAAAAGCCGCGTTCAGCTCGTAACGCAGCCCCATTGTTTGCTATGGGGAAACACTTCCTACGTCTGCACTTAACACCCTAACATGTACCCCGAGTCTAAACACCCCTAACCTTACACTTATTAACCCCTATTCTGCTGCCCCCGCTATCGCAGACCCCTGCATATTTTTTTTACCCCCTAATCTGCCGCTCCGTAAACCGCCGCTACTTACATTATCCCTATGTACCCCTAATCTGCTGCCCCTAACACCGCCGACCCCTATATTATATTTATTAACCCCTAATCTGCCCCCCACAAAGTCGCCTCCACCTGCCTACACTTATTAACACCTAATCTGCCGAGCGGACCGCACCGCTATTATAATAAAGTTATTAACCCCTAATCCGCCTCACTCCCGCCTCAATAACCCTATAATAAATAGTATTAACCCCTAATCTGCCCTCCCTAACATCGCCGACACCTAACTTCAAACATTAACCCCTAATCTGCCGACTGGAGCTCACCGCTATTCTAATAAATGTATTAACCCCTAAAGCTAAGTCTAACCCTAACACTAACACCCCCCTAAGTTAAATATAATTTAAATCTAACAAAATAAATTAACTCTTATTAAATAAATTATTCCTATTTAAAGCTAAATACTTACCTGTAAAATAAACCCTAATATAGCTACAATATAAATTATAATTATATTATAGCTATTTTAGGATTTATATTTATTTTACAGGTAACTTTGTATTTATTTTAACCAGGTACAATAGCTATTAAATAGTTAAGAACTATTTAATAGCTAAAATAGTTAAAATAATTACAAATTTACCTGTAAAATAAATCCTAGCCTAAGTTACAATTAAACCTAACACTACACTATCAATAAATAAATTAAATAAAATACCTACAATTACCTACAATTAAACCTAACACTACACTATCAATAAATGAATTAAATAGAATTCCTACAAATAAATACAATTAAATAAACTAACTAAAGTACAAAAAATAAAAAAGAACTAAGTTACAAAAAATAAAAAAATATTTACAAACATTAGAAAAATATTACAACAATTTTAAACTAATTACACCTACTCTAAGCCCCCTAATAAAATAACAAAGCCCCCCAAAATAAAAAAATGCCCTACCCTATTCTAAATTAAAAAAGTTCAAAGCTCTTTTACCTTACCAGCCCTGAACAGGGCCCTTTGCGGGGCATGCCCCAAGAAATTCAGCTTTTTTGCCTGTAAAAAAACACATACAATACCCCCCCTAACATTACAACCCACCACCCACATACCCCTATTCTAACCCAAACACCCCTTAAATAAACCTAACACTAAGCCCCTGAAGATCTTCCTACCTTATCTTCACCTCACCGGGTATCACCGATCGGTCCTGGCTCCAAAATCTTCATCCAACCCAAGCGGGGGCTGGCGATCCATAATCCTGTGGCTGAAGAGGTCCAGAAGAGGCTCCAAAGTCTTCATCCTATCCGGGAAGAAGAGGCGATCCAGACCGGCAACCATCTTGATCCAAGCGGCATCTTCTATCTTCATCCGAAGAGGAACGGCTCCATCGTGAAGACCTCCAGCGCGGACCAATCTTCTTCCGACGACGTCCAACTGAAGAATGACGGTTCCTTTAAGGGACGTCATCCAAGATGGCGTCCCTCGAATTCCGATTGGCTGATAGGATTCTATCAGCCAATCGGAATTAAGGTAGGAAAATTCTGATTGGCTGATGGAATCAGCCAATCAGAATCAAGTTCGATCCGATTGGCCGATCCGATCAGCCAATCAGATTGAGCTCGTATTCTATTGGCTGTTCCGATCAGCCAATAGAATGCAAGCTCAATCTGATTGGCTGATCGGATCAGCCAATCGGATTGAACTTGATTCTGATTGGCTGATTCCATCAGCCAATCAGAATATTCCTACCTTAATTCCGATTGGCTGATAGAATCCTATCAGCCAATCGGAATTCGAGGGATGCCATCTTGGATGACGTCATTTAAAGGAACCGTCATTCGGCTAGTAGGCGTCGGTTGAAGAGGATGTTCCGCGTCGGCTTGGAAGAAGATGGCTCCGCTCCGCTCCAGAAGAAAGAAGATTGAAGATGCGGCTTGATAGAAGACTTCATCCCGATGATGGACTTCCGACTTCAGCCCGATAATGGATTTCTTCAGCCGCCGCTTGGATCCAGACTTCAGCCCGAGGATGGACGTCACTCTTCAGCCCCCCGCTTGGGCATGGATCAAGACATCGGAGGCTCTTCTGGACAGATCGGGACCCGGTGAGGTGAAGATAAGGTAGGAAGATCTTCAGGGGCTTAGTGTTAGGTTTATTTAAGGGGGGTTTGGGTTAGATTAGGGGTATGTGGGTGGTGGGTTGTAATGTTGGGGGGGGGATTGTATGTGTTTTTTTTACAGGCAAAAGAGCTGAATTCTTTGGGGCATGCCCCGCAAAGGGCCCTGTTCAGGGCTGGTAAGGTAAAAGAGCTTTGAACTTTTTTAATTTAGAATAGGGTAGGGCATTTTTTTATTTTGGGGGGATTTGTTATTTTATTAGGGGGCTTAGAGTAGGTGTAATTAGTTTAAAATTGTTGTAATATTTTTCTAATGTTTGTAAATATTTTTTTATTTTTTGTAACCTAGTTCTTTTTTATTTTTTGTACTTTAGTTAGTTTATTTCATTGTATTTATTTGTAGGTATTGTATTTAATTAATTTATTGATAGTGTAGTGTTAGGTTTAATTGTAGATAATTGTAGGTATTTTATTTTATTTATTTATTGATAGTGTAGTGTTAGGTTTAATTGTAGGTAATTGTAGGTATTGTATTTAATTAATTTATTGATAGTGTAGTGTTAGGTTTAATTGTAACTTAGGTTAGGATTTATTTTACAGGTAATTTTGTAATTATTTTAACTATTTTAGCTATTAAATAGTTCTTAACTATTTAATAACTATTGTACCTGGTTAAAATAAATACAAAATCACCTGTAAAATAAATATAAATCCTAAAATAGCTATAATATAATTATAATTTATATTGTAGCTATATTAGGATTTATTTTACAGGTAAGTATTTAGCTTTAAATAGGAGTTAATTTATTTCGTTAGATTTCGTTAGATTTAAATTATATTTAACTTAGGGGGGTGTTAGTGTTAGGGTTAGACTTAGCTTTAGGGGTTAATACATTTATTAGATTAGATTAGGGGTTAATGTTTGAAGTTAGGTGTCGGCGATGTTAGGGAGGGCAGATTAGGGGTTAATACTATTTATTATAGGGTTATTGAGGCGGGAGTTAGGCAGATTAGGGGTTAATAACTTTATTATAATAGCGGTGCGGTCCACTCAGCAGATTAGGGGTTAATAAGTGTAGGCAGGTGGAGGCGACGTTGAGGGGGGCAGATTAGGGGTTAATAAATATAATATAGGGGTCGGCGGTGTTAGGGGCAGCAGATTAGGGGTACATAGCTATAATGTAGCTGGCGGCAGCGTGCGGACGGCAGATTAGGGGTTAATAATAATATGCAGGGGTCAGCGATAGCGGGGGCGGCAGATTAGGGGTTAATAAATATAATATAGGGGTCAGCGGTGTTAGGGGCAGCAGATTAGGGGTACATAGGGATAACGTAGTTGGTGGCAGTGTACGGAGCGGAAGATTAGGGGTTAAACATTTTTTATAGAGTGGCGGCTATGTGGGGGGGGCCTCGGTTTAGGGGTACATAGGTAGTTTATGGGTGTTAGTGTACTTTAGAGCACAGTAGTTAAGAGCTTTATGAACCGGCGTTAGCCCAGAAAGCTCTTAACTACTGACTTTTTTCTGCGGCTGGAGTTTTGTCGTTAGAATTCTAACGCTCACTTCAGCCACGACTCTAAATACCGGAGTTAGAAAGATCCCATTGAAAAGATAGGATACACAATTGACCTTAGGGGGATCTGCGGTATGGAAAAGTAGCGGCTGGAAAGTGAGCGTTAGACCCTTTCCTGACTGACTCCAAATACCGGCGGTAGCCTAAAACCAGCGTTAGGAGCCTTTAACGCTGGTTTTCACGGCTACCGCCAAACTCTAAATCTAGGCCTAAGGGTTTATTTTACAGGTAAGTATTTAGTTTTAAATAGGATTAATTTAGTTAATACAAGTAATATTATTTAGATTTATTAAAATAATATTTAAGTTAGGGGGGGTTAGGGCTAGTGTTAGACTTCGGTTTATGGGTTAATAATTTTAATATAGGTGGCGGCGGTATAGGGGGGGCAGGATAGGGGTTAATAACTTTAATATAGGTGGTGGCGGGGTCCGGGAGCGGCGGTTTAGGGGTTAAACAATTTATTTAGTTGCGGCGGGGTCCGGGATCCGCAGGATAGGGGTTAATAAGTTTCTGTAGGTGGCGGCGGTATAGGGGGTGGCAGATTAGGGGTTAATATGTATAATGTAGGTGGCAGCGGGGTCAGGGAGTGGCGGTTAAGGGGTTTAAATGTTTAATATAGTTGCGGCGGGGTCCGGGAGCAGCGGTTTAGGGGGTAATAAATTTATTTAGTTGCAGCGGTGTAGGGGGGGGGGCAGATTAGGGGTGTTTAGACTCGGGGTACATGTTAGGGTGTTAGGTGCAGACATCTCCCATAGGAATCAATCTGATATCGGGCAGCAGCAAACATGAGCTTTCGCTATGGTCAGACTCCCATTGATTCCTATGGGATCCGCTGCCTCCAGGGTGGCGGATTGAAATCCAGGTACGCTGGGCCGGAATAGTGCCGAGCGTACCTGCTAGTAGTTTGATAAAGACCAAAAGTAGTCAGATTGTGCCGAACTTGCGTTCGGAACATCTGTAGTGACGTAACCATCGATCTGTGTCAGACTGAGTCCAGCGGATCGTATGTTACATCACTATATTCTACTTTTGCCGGGCAGTAGGGGTTGATAACTATGGTGAATCAGCCTCGCCACAAATACGCTGCAGAATTCCAGCGTATTTGCGGTTGACGGCTTGATAACTAGAGGCCAATGTGTTCTTTAACCCCTTAATGACAGAGGACGTGCAGGGTACGTCCTCAAAAAAAAGGCAGTTAATGCCTGAGGACGTACCCTGCACGTCCTCTGTGTGGAAAGCAGCTGGAAGCAATCCTGATCGCTTCCAGCTGCTTTCCGGTTATTGCAGTAATGCCTCGATATGGAGGCATCCTGCAATAACCTTACATGGCCTTCCGGTGCAGAGAGAGCCACTCTGTGGCCCTCTCTGCACCGGACATCGATGGCCGGTATCGTTGGTGGGTGGGAGCCGGCTTGGGAGGCGGGTGGGCGGCCATCGGTGTGTGCTGTTTAGTCAAGGGGGGCGGGATCGGGGGCGGGAACGTTAGGGGGCGCGCGCGGGCGCGCGCGTGCACGGAGGGTGGCGGGCGGGCGCGTGCACGGGCGGGAGCGGGTGGGAACCGCTACACTACGGCAAATATCTTTAATAGGAAATGCCCAAATCTTTAATAAGAAATGCCCAAATCTCACAAAAAGAGATTGTGGAGGGGTGGGGGGTTGGTTTGGTGTGGGGGGAAGCTACACTACAGAAAAAATTAGTAAAAATTAAAAAAAAGCATGTTTTCTTCTAAACTGGGTACTGGCAGACAGCTGCCAGTACCCAAGATGGCGCAAATTAAGTTAGAGTGGGAGGGTTATAGAGCTGTTTGGGGGGGATCAGTGAGGTTAGGGGCTAAGGGGGGATAGTACACAGCAGCATATGTAAATATGCTTTTTTTAAAACACACAAAAAAACCAAATATAGCTTTTATTTTAGTACTGGCAGACTTTCTGCCAGTACTTAAGATGGTGGGGACAATTGTGGGGTGGGGGAGGGAAGAGAGCTGTTTGGGAGGGATCAGGGGGTCTGATGTTTCAGGTGGGAGGCTGAGCTCTACTCTAAATGTGATATTAACCCTGCAAGCTCCCTACAAGCTACCTAATTAACCCCTTCACTGCTAGCTATAATACACGTGTGATGCGCAGCGGCATTTAGCGGCCTTCTAAATACCAAAAAGCAACGCCAAAGCCATATATGTCTGCTATTTCTGAACAAAGGGGATCCCAGAGAAGCATTTACAACCATTTGTGCCATAACTGCACAAGCTGTTTGTAAATGATTTCAGTGAGAAACCTAAAATTGTGAAAAATGTTACGTTTTTTTTAATTTGATCGCATTTGGCGGTGAAATGGTGGCATGAAATATACCAAAATGGGCCTAGATCAATACTTGGGGTTGTCTACTACACTACACTAAAGCTAAAATTACCCCAAAAAGCTCCCTACATGCTCCCTAATTAACCCCTTCACTGCTGGGCATAATACACGTGTGGTGCGCAGTGGCATTTAGTGGCATTCTAATTACCAAAAAGCAACACCAAAGCCATATAAGTCTGCTATTTCTGAACAAAGGGGGTCCCAGAGAACAATTTACAACCATTTGTGCCATAATTGCACAAGCAATTAAATAATTTCAGTGAGAAACCTAAAGTTTGTGAAAAAATTTGTGAAAAAGTGAACAATTTTTTTTATTTGATCGCATTTGGCGGTGAAATGGTGGCATGAAATATACCAATATGGGCCTAGATCAATACTTTGGGATGTCTACTAAAAAAAAATATGTATATGTCAATAGATATTCAGAGATTCTTGAAAGATATTAGTGTTCTAATGTAACTAGCGCTAATTTTGAAAAAAAATGGTTTGGAAATAGCAAAGTGCTATTTGTATTTATTGCCCTATAACTTGCAAAAAAAGTAAAGAACATGTAAACATTGGGTATTTCTAAACTCAGGACAAAATTTAGAAACTATTTAGCATGGGTGTTTTTTGGTGGTTGTAGATGTGTAACAGATTTTGGGGGTCAAAGTTAGAAAAAGTGTATTTTTTTTCAATTTTTCCTCATATTTTATATTTTTTTTATAGTAAATTATAAGATATGATAAAAATAATGGTATCTTTAGAAAGTCCATTTAATGGCGAGAAAAACGGTATATAATATGTGTGGGTACGGTAAATGAGTAAGAGGAAAATTACAGCTAAACACAAACACCGCAAAAATGTAAAAATAGCCTTGGTCCCAAACGGACAGAAAATGGAAAAGTGCTGTGGTCATTAAGGGGTTAAGTGACACTATGGTCACACAATTTACTTTAGCTTGATCTAGGCATAGAACCTGCTTTATTGAGCTAAAAGTATTGTGATGGCTGCAGTGTCCATTTAATGAAAACTCTACATGTGGCTTGTGGCCTGTGTTACTCGGAGACATGTTAGTATTGCACTATTCCACCTCATATCATGAATTGCATTGTGTTAAGTAACAGTAATGTCAAGTATAATTGTAGATGTTTTTGTTAGTATGCAAAATACCATGCTCCTCATTGTGTACGTGAATGTGTGATATTAAAGGATTTTATCTCAAATATATATAATACTAGTGTGTGGGATGTTACTCACTAGCCTGATGTGCTGTGGTTGCAGCCTCTGAGTGACGAGCCCCTGGAAGTCCACGGACTGCTGTTATACTCAGGGACCTGTGTATCATCTCCTGCCAGGTGTTATACTCAATATCCAAGGCTGGAGCATCACTTGTTCCCTTCTGGTGGATAGCTTCCTGCCCCATCTTTTCTTTGACCTACCTCTTGCAGTCATTCCACCGCTTTTTCAGGCTCTCAACAGTCTTCCTCTGCGGGGCCACACTGCTGACGGCATCCTCTACCGCCAACTTTGCCATTTTTCCCCTTTTGGCACTGCCTTTGCCCGTCTCCTGCCCAAAGAGGGCACTGTAATTGTCCATGATGGCCTGGACAAGGGCAACATTTTCCGTAAATGAGAAGTTGGGACATCTCAGCCTCTTATCCTCCATGGACACTTGGCTTCCTCCCGGTGATGTCCCTGGCAGTGTGGATTCCTCCCTATCCTCTTCCTCCTCCCCCCTTCTGTCCCCATGTGCATCCTCTGTCCCTCTCCTAGATGTGCCTGCTCTCTGGGGCTCTCGGGCATCTCCCCTCACATCATCCCTTCTGGCTCTCCCTCTCCCGAATCCGCTAACTCCCTGACGGGGGCCCACTGCTCCTGTCCTCTCCAATACTCCTCTCCCTGCCACTCCTCTCCCCTCCTCCCCTCCTCCCCTCTCCCCTCCTCTCTACCTCTCCCTGCCATCCTCACACTAAATCACACTACACACACTCACACTCACTCCCAGTTCAATCACACACAATCACAATCAAATACTCAGCCTATCACACTGTAAAAATAAAATAATATATGTGAGGTGTTAGAAAAAAAGTGTGATGTATTTGTATATGTATGTATGTATGCAATGTGTGCAATATGTAAGAATATGTGTAAGTGTACAAGCTTACTCAACAACAATGCAACCTAACTAACTCTTCTGTTTGCGCCTCTATCTCTACTCTCACTAATCCTCCACTCCAGTGTAGTGTGTTGTAGCTCAACGAACAAACCAAACACACTGAAGAAAATGGTGGCTGCGCATGGGTTTATATATGAATTTGAATAGTGTAATTACGTGTCGCATTTTTATTTGAATTCCGGGTTACTTGCAACGACTAAAATGTGTATTGCACATTTCAGAAGATCGCCAGTTAGTCCTACTTACGCTAGTCTAGCATCTAATGGTGCAGTATATGTAATAACCCCGATGTGCGAGCTGAAATTTAGGGCGGCGGCTTGGGTTTTAATGCTTGCGCCAAAGCCTGCACCGTATATGTAATCTCGCCCTAAATATTTACACAGCATTTCTCAAAAACTATGTTATAGAATAAAAAACAAAATAAAGTAAGAAAAGTAGGAATTTGCTAGGTACTAAAAGTGCCAGGGGTTTGAGCGCATGGACAATGTGTGTTTATGTGCGTGCGTGTGTGTTTGTATGTATGTATATCCGTGTGTGTGTGTGAGAGAGCGTGTCTGTGTATATGAGTGTGTGTATGTGTGTGTGTGAGAGAGCGTGTCTCTGTATATGAGTGTGTGTATGTGTGTGTGTGAGAGAGCGTGTCTGTGTATATGAGTGTGTGTGAGAGTGTGTCTGTGTATATGAGTGTGTGTATGTGTGTGTGTGTGAGAGCGTGTCTATGTATATGAGTCTGCGCATATGAGTGTGTGTATGTGTGTGTGTGAGAGAGCGTGTCTGTGTATATGAGTGTGTATGTGTGTGTGTGAGAGAGCGTGTCTGTGTATATGTGTGTGTGTGTGTGAGAGCGTGTCTGTGTATATGAGTGTGTGTATGTGTGTGTGTGTGAGTTCTTCCGTGAGTGTTTAGAATATTGTGCACATGTAGTGGACAAGACTGGTGTCTACACAACTTCTGAAAAAGTGAAAGCGCTGGTTCAGCTCCCACCCCTGTTAATGTATCTCAGCTACGTTTTTATTTGGGGTTGCTCAATTACTATCACAGAAATTTTTTTTTATTTTTTTTTAAAGAAAGCTTTATTGAATGAACAAACGTAGTATTACATCTGTGACATTGATAATAAAGAATAACACAGTCGCTATTCAAAGTGCAATTCCATGTCAAAACAATTAGGTCTCGCTCAAAGACTGCTAAAATATAATAGAATAACAATACGCCTGTCCATTGTTATAATACAGATTAATTGCTTCATACAAATATCATTTATGAACATATACAGCTGAAAATGCAGAATCAGAACCTCCGCACAAAATAGAGCTTTACAATATATTAGTGTGTAAATTACCGTTCCATAGAGAAATAAACGGTTAAGTTCAACACAATCAGCACAATGTGATCTTTGAAGGCTTCAGGAGAAGAAAAAGAGGGGGAAGTAAGGGAAAGGCAAGAAAGAGACAGGCAGGGGGACGAGAAAATGGTAGGGGTGAGGAATTAGGGGAAAAAAACAAAAAAAAAACACAGACCACCACTCACATTTTATAAAGAATAGACAACGACTATCCAGCGGGGGTTGCAAAAACCTATAGGTCTCTACCCTCCCAAATCAGAGTCATATATTCGTGTGTTTTCATTTTCCCAATCTTAAGATAGTGGAACCTTTCCAAATTTAGCAAGTCCCAGACCCCGGCCCTCCACTCCTCTAGACTTGGTATATGAAGTGATTTCCAGTGTCTCGGTATGAGTCCCTTGGTCCCAGTTTAGCATCAGGAGGAACAAATGACGTCTAGCCTCCATGGTTATCCTTGGCAACTCATGGTATATCAGATATTTAGGATTCGGGGGGAGAATGATTTTCAGGATTCTGCCACATTCATTAAATACGCTCACCCAAAAGGGCTGTATAAGGGGGCACTGCCACCAGATGTGTAACAAAGATCCCTCCTCTCCGCAGCCTCTCCAGCACTCCCCACCAGCATGAGGATATATTTTTTCAGCCTCTGTGGAGTAAGATACCACCTACTTAAAAATTTAAAATGCATTTCCTGAAGTCTCGCTGAGACTGATGCATGTTTTGCTTTACCAAAGATCGACAACCAGGTTTTTGCATCAATTTCAATACCCAGATCTCTCTGCCAAGCAGCTACATAGGAAGGCACTACCTCCCTGTCTCCACCTATAAGCAGTTTATATAAGATTGAAATTAGATGGTGTGGCAGGGTCTCCGAGGTGCATAGCATCTCGAAGGGTGTTCTCTGTCTGCTCAATGAGTCCCTGTCTCTAAGGTTGCTGACATACGGCTAGATTTAGAGTTGGGCGGTAGCCGTGAAAACCAGCGTTAGAGGCTCCTAACGCTGGTTTTAGGCTACCTCCGGTATTTGGAGTCACTCAAAAAAGGGTCTAACGCTCACTTTTCAGCCGCGACTTTTCCATACCGCAGATCCCCTTACGTCAATTGCGTATCCTATCTTTTCAATGGGATTTTTCTAACTCCGGTATTTAGAGTCGTGTCTGAAGTGAGCGTTAGAAATCTAACGACAAAACTCCAGCAGCAGAAAAAAGTCAGTAGTTAAGAGCTTTCTGGGCTAACGCCGGTTCATAAAGCTCTTAACTACTGTACTCTAAAGTACACTAACACCCATAAACTACCTATGTACCCCTAAACCGAGGTCCCCCCACATCGCCGCAACTCGAATAAATTTTTTTAACCCCTAATCTGCCGACCGCCACCTACGTTATCCTTATGTACCCCTAATCTGCTGCCCCTAACACCGCCGACCCCTATATTATATTTATTAACCCCTAATCTGCCCCCCACAACGTCGCCGCCAGCTACCTACACTTATTAACCCCTAATCTGCCGTCCGCACGCCGCCGCCAGCTACATTATCCATATGTACCCCTAATCTGCTGCCCTAACATCGCCGACCCCTATATTATATTTATTAACCCCTAACCTGCCCCCCACAACGTCGCCGCCACCTACCTACAATAATTAACCCCTAATCTGCCGACCGCAAAGAGCCGCCAGCTACATTATAGCTATGTACCCCTAATCTGCTGCCCCTAACACCGCCGACCCCTATATTATATTTATTAACCCCTAATCTGCCCTCCCTAACATGGCCGACACCTAACTTCAATTATTAACCCCTAATCTGCCGACTGGAGCTCACCGCTATTCTAATAAATGTATTAACCCCTAAAGCTAAGTCTAACCCTAACACTAACACCCCCCTAAGTTAAATATAATTTTAATCTAACGAAATTAATTCACTCTTATTAAATAAATTATTCCTATTTTAAGCTAAATACTTACCTGTAAAATAAATCCTAATATAGCTACAACATAAATTATATTTATATTATAGCTATTTTAGGATTAATATTTATTTTACAGTTAACTTTGTATTTATTTTAACCAGGTACAATAGCTATTAAATAGTTAAGAACTATTTAATAGCTAAAATAGTTAAAATAATTACAAATTTACCTGTAAAATAAATCCTAACCTAAGTTACAATTAAACCTAACACTACACTATCAATAAATTAATTAAATAAAATACCTACAATTACCTACAATTAAACCTAACACTACACTATCAATAAATAAATTAAATACAATACCTACAAATAACTACAATGAAATAAACTAACTAAAGTACAAAAATAAAAAAGAACTAAGTTACAAAAAATAAAAAAATATTTACAAACATAAGAAAAATATTACAACAATTTTAAACTAATTACACCTACTCTAAGCCCCCTAATAAAATAACAAAGCCCCCCAAAATAAAAAAAATGCCCTACCCTATTTTAAATTACTAAAGTTCAAAGCTCTTTTACCTTACCAGCCCTGAACAGGGCCCTTTGCGGGGCATGCCCCAAGAAGTTCAGCTCTTTTGCCTGTAAAAAAAACATACAATACCCCCCCCAACATTACAACCCACCACCCACATACCCCTAATCTAACCCAAACCCCCCTTAAATAAACCTAACACTAAGCCCCTGAAGATCATCCTACCTTGTCTTCACCTCACCGGGTATCACACCGATCCGTCCTGGCTCCGATATCTTCATCCAACCCAAGCAGGGGCTAGACATCCACTGAAGAAGTCCAGAAGAGGGTCCAAAGTCTTCATCCTATCCGGGAAGAAGAGTAGATCCGGACAGGCAACCATTATCTTCCAAGCGGCATATTCTATCTTCATCCGATGAGGACCGGCTCCATCCTGAAGACCTCCACCGCGGACCCATCTTCATCCGGTGACGTCCAACTGAAGAATGACGGTTCCTTTAAGGGATGTCATCCAAGATGGCGTCCCTCGAATTCCGATTGGCTGATAGGATTCTATCAGCCAATCGGAATTAAGGTAGGAATATTCTGATTGGCTGATGGAATCAGCCAATCAGAATCAAGATCAATCCGATTGGCTGATCCAATCAGCCAATCAGATTGAGCTCGCATTCTATTGGCTGATCGGAACAGCCAATAGAATGCTCCGCGGTGGAGGTCTTCAGGATGGCCGGCTCCATCCTGAAGATGGGTCCGCGGTGGAGGTCTTCAGGATGGAGCCGGTCCTCATCGGATGAAGATAGAAGATGCCGCTTGGAAGATGATGGTTGCCGGTCCGGATCTAATCTTCTTCCCGGATAGGATGAAGACTTTGGACCCTCTTCTGGACTTCTTCAGTGGATGTCTAGCCCCCGCTTGGGTTGGATGAAGATATCAGAGCCAGGACGGATCGGTGTGATACCCGGTGAGGTGAAGACAAGGTAGGATGATCTTCAGGGGCTTAGTGTTAGGTTTATTTAAGGGGGGTTTGGGTTAGATTAGGGGTATGTGGGTGGTGGGTTGTAATGTTGGGGGGGGTATTGTATGTTTTTTTTTACAGACAAAAGAGCTGAACTTCTTGGGGCATGCCCCGCAAAGGGCCCTGTTCAAGGCTGGTAAGGTAAAAGAGCTTTGAACTTTAGTAATTTAGAATAGGGTAGGGCATTTTTTTTATTTTGGGGGTCTTTGTTATTTTATTAGGGGGCTTAGACTAGGTGTAATTAGTTTAAAATTGTTGTAATATTTTTCTTATGTTTGTAAATATTTTTTTATTTTTTGTAACTTAGTTCTTTTTTATTTTTTGTACTTTAGTTAGTTTATTTCATTGTAGTTATTTGTAGTTATTGTATTTAATTTATTTATTGATAGTGTAGTGTTAGGTTTAATTGTAGGTAATTGTAGGTATTTTATTTAATTAATTTATTGATAGTGTAGTGTTAGGTTTAATTGTAACTTAGGTTAGGATTTATTTTACAGGTAAATTTGTAATTATTTTAACTATTTTAGCTATTAAATAGTTCTTAACTATTTAATAGCTATTGTACCTGGTTAAAATAAATACAAAGTTACCTGTAAAATAAATATAAATCCTAAAATAGCTATAATATAATTATAATTTATGTTGTAGCTATATTAGGATTTATTTTACAGGTAAGTATTTAGCTTTAAATAGGAATAATTTATTTAATAAGAGTGAATTAATTTCGTTAGATTAAAATTATATATATTTTTTTTTTGTTTAAATAATTTTTTTATTGAGGTTTTTATTGATATGACATATAAACATGAGAAGTATAACATCACATAATGAACTAAAATATAGCAGATCATACAATATATTCCATTTCCAGGATAATAATAGTCCAGCTTATGCCATATTCAGAGTTCCAAGTCCAAAGTAGACCTCAAATTTATCTTTTTTTTTTTCTTGCTTTACATCTTTTCTTCAGTAAGTAAATAACATATAAGCATAAAATAAACATGTATACCAAGATATACAGAGATAGGGAACTTTGAAAGATAAACAAGAAAGCCCAACATTTTAGTACAGATACAAAGTTGCCACAGATTTTTAAAGAACTGTAATTAATTTTGCGGTATATTCGAGGATAACCTGCGCTAGAAGTCTCTGGTATACAACTCACCAGAGATCTATAACAGTATTTAGGGAAAATTAGTCTATAGAAAATTGAATCAAAACTTCAATGTGTAACTAAACAAGTGGTTTAGTTACTGAGTAAATAGATGAGTAAGTGTATGAATGAGGGAATGAATGAGTATATGAGTAAGTGGATGAATGAAGGAGTAGACTAAGGAAAAGCAAAGGGTACTCCGATTTGTTAAAATATAGTATGTATACAACAACATTAAAGGAGCACAACCCATATGGGTATATGGTTAAGGTAATGGATGGATGTGTGAGGGAAAGCCTAGTTAGGTGAGGAAATGGGTGAGTATATAAATGAAGATAATGAGACGAGTAAATGAATGAATGGGTTGATGAGTGGGTATATGAAAATATGAACAAGGGAGTGAGTAGGCGGGGGAAGAGATTATCTGGGTCCCAGGTTGCTAAAATATGATATATAGACAATGACAGTAAAGAGACCCAGCCTAAATAGATATATGATTAAATGGGTGAATAGATGGATGAATGAGTGAGTGGTTGAGTGGATGAATAAATGAGTAGGTGAGTGGGGGGGGAGGTTAGTTGGGCTCCCAAAATTGAATACAAAGCCTTATAGAGCTCTGTAAAGCACATAGTACGGAATGCAAAAATAAGGGAGCGTGGTAAGTTAGGAGGGAAGCATAACAATGTACAAACTATACTAAATCAAACATTGTAATAGGAAACAAAAGTACAATCTATATTGAAAATCATACGCTCTAGTAAGGGGGGGCAATGTATTCCATATGAACCCAAAATATTATAATAAAAACAAATGAATTAGGAGGGGGTCAGAGTCTCATATGGGGAAAGGGGGGAAGGGAGGGAAAAGGGAGAGGAAAGGGAGGGAAAAGGGAGAGGAAGGGGGGGGGGGCAAAGACTGGTCTTGTAGTTTACCAAACTAAGAGTGTGCCTGAATTAACTGGTAATCTTAAGAGCTTATCCTTCTACGGATGTCAGAATATATTGGTGGGGAGGAGGGAGTTATAAAAGAGTAAGGGTGGAAAATGATCAGAAATAAATGCTTATTAGGAATATTGGTGGGGGGGAGGCGGAGCAAGCGTGAAACCTGATAGAGTGAGGCTGTACTGAAAAATCAAGAATGTAAGTTTAAGATCAGATTGGTGGGGGGAAACATCACCATCGCATCCATCTGGTAAAAGGACTTATGTGGTAGTATTATAGTAATATAGTAATATAGTAACTCCCCTCAGGGGTTATTGTCACCACTGGACACAGACGGGTAAAGGGAAGTGGATATGACCCGCTCACAAATGCTGAGCGGGAAAGGGTGAGGGGAGATACAGTCGGCTGAGAGATGTTATATAACTACTATCTTGGCGCATATGCCTATTGTTGCTAAGTGCATAGGTATTCTCATTCTGCCACCCCCTATACCCTGAACAGTATATAAATCAGGGAGAACAGGAGGTAACTCAAAATATAAAGCCTATAGGTACATAATGTTAAATGAATTCTTTAGCCATAACCAAACTTGATTACCCCTCTAGTGGCGAAACTAAAAAGCTACACATTGTTACCAAATATATTACTCAACTTTTGAGAGAAATTCTCAGTATTGAATATTAAACATATGGTATATTTAAATTGTGGGAAACCCGTCAGGCATAAATATTAAGTCGTCACCAGGTCTTATCACTTGGGTATGGGCCCTATACCCAAGCAACTTGTTGTTTACATTATGTAAAAAGTAATGCACAGCAGACTTCCAATATAATATTTATGGTTAAAATAGTGTAACCCCTGGCTGGGTTTCTGGTCGCGCATATTTTACCCTAGTAGATCAGTAACAGGGAGTGACTACATTGTGTTGCGCCAGCCACATTACATCTAGAGCTGCAACTGAAAATGTTGCATCCACTCTTGTCATAGGTGATGTAATTCCTGTGCAATAGCTGCATATAAAAATTACATCATTTTCTGGTTATGAGCAATCAATTTAGTATAACCAACATTGAGAGCAGGGGACAGAGAGACTTCAATATCTAATATAGCATACCATAAATTTACCCTCAAATAAAAGCAACAATGTCCTTATATACTTCTCTTAAACTATCCCCCATAATCTCATATAACTTCAATATATCAACTTATATAGGGATAACATATAGCATAAAGACCTCAGCAAGTTTTAACTTAGTACGCAGGGAGGAAAGATATTTAAGAGGTCTATATACAGGCAGAGATTACTTAATGGGCACAATAGCTTATATATAGATATGCAAAAACATATACATGTTATTTTAAATATGCTATAAGAAAAAAGAAGGCACTCAGTTATAGACATTAGATTTCTCAGCTTGCAAAATACTATTTGCAGCCTATAAATTAAACACATGTATAGTGCAGCAGATGTCCTTGAACCTCTCAAGTAAATTAAAAGTTTGAAGAAAAATTAGGATTGTGGCAAAGCATATCATATGTCCATTCATTGCAATTTAAACCTGATGTAGTTAGCACCCTTCCTAGGAAACAAATATTTAGACCTGCAGTTAAACTGGTAAGAGTAAAATGCTGACAGTAGGGGTAAATATCATCAAGTACTTCATTGTGTATAATAAACAAACTGGGAAGGAAAACTGTAAAACACTAATATATAACAAAGAAGCTTTAAGTAAACATTGAGTTCTAACCAACTGATATTGGACAGTCCAGGAATAATCAAACACGCCACCACCATAGCCAATGTCATTCAGAAGTCCTCAGTAAGTGTAACGGACTTGGTAAAATTCAGGACTGATCCTTTAACCGATGCCTCTAGGGATCATTGCTTCTGTACCAGGCAGCAGTATCCGCTCTAATGAGAATTCTGGAGGATTACCATTCAAATCATGTCCGGTAATGAGGACATTAGGTGTAGGCTCACTCTCTTCAGCAACAGCTTTACGTAGCAAAGGGAGAGCCCTCCAAGCATGGCCGCCAATTGCAAATAACATGTGCCCTGTAGCTGCAGGTAGGTTTGGAAGTGAGGTGCGATCCAGTCCAAGGTCTGGTGTCCCATCGGTCAGCCCGGGTTCAGCAAGTTTGGCAGGACAATTAGCCTCCTCAGCCTCCAGGAACGTGCCTGTCTCACAACCAGCTCGACTGTCGAAACGGCAATCGGGCAGTTCGCCATATTGCAGGAGGCTAGGCAGGCAACACGAGGGCCCGGTGGTTAGCAGTTCAGTGTAGTTATCCTGATCCGGGATAATGTCAACAGCAGTCAGGCTAAGGGCAGTATGCGCAGGCACATTAGCTTCAGCACAGCTCTGCAATAATGTCGTCTCCATCCTGGCAAAGTGGACATGAAGGAGCTGCGCCACAGCCCACCCCCAGTTGTTTAGGGCCTCCATCCCAGTCATATTTTTAAAGGATTCCCATAGCCACAGATATCCAATTGAATGCTCCCAGGGTCAGTGGTATTAGGGAAGAGCAAAGGATCGTCTTTTAGTGTAAAAAAACATTATCCTAAGGGCAAATAGACATTTTAAATCCAATTGAAGCCAGGAGCTCCACTTGTGAACGTATGGCTCCCTCTGCAGTTGGCTCCGCCCCGATTAAAATTATATTTAATTTAGGGGGGTGTTAGTGTTAAGGTTAGACTTATCTTTAGGGGTTAATACATTTATTAGAATAGCGGTGAGCTCCAGTCGGCAGATTAGGGGTTAATAATTGAAGTTAGGTGTCGGCAATGTTAGGGAGGGCAGATTAGGGGTTAATACTATTTATTATAGGGTTAGTGAGGCGGATTAGGGGTTAATAACTTTATTATAGTAGCGCTCAGGTCCGCTCGGCAGATTAGGGGTTAATAATAAGTGTAGGCAGGTGGAGGCGACGTTGTGGGGGGCAGATTAGGGGTTAATAAATATAATATAGGGGTCGGCGATGTTAGGGCAGCAGATTAGGGGTACATAGGGATAATGTAAGTAGCGGCGGTTTACGGAGCGGCAGATTAGGGGTTAATAATAATATGCAGGGGTCAGCGATAGCGGGGGCGGCAGATTAGGGGTTAAGAAGTGTAAGGTTAGGGGTGTTTAGACTCGGGGTACATGTTAGAGTGCTAGGTGCAGACGTAGGAAGTGTTTCCGCATAGCAAACAATGGGGCTGCGTTAGGAGCTGAACGCAGCTTTTTTGCAGGTGTTAGGTTTTTTTTCAGCTCAAACAGCCCCATTGTTTTCTATGGGGGAATCGTGCACGAGCACGTTTTTGAGGCTGGCCGCTTGCGTAAGCAACTCTGGTATCGAGAGTTGAAGCTGCGTTAAATATGCTCTACGCTCCTTTTTTGGAGCCTAACGCAGCCTTTATGTGGACTCTCAATACCAGAGTTATTTTTATGGTGCGGCCAGAAAAAAGCCAGCGTTAGCTTTTCGGGTCGTTACCGACAAAACTCCAAATCTAGCCAATAGTGATTTAATTGAGCCACTCTGAACCATGAAGAGAACAGGTCATGGTCCCACTCAGCTAATTCCTCTTGTAATTTAATCCTCCCGCGTACCAGAGCATTCAATATGATTACCTCCGACAGTGGATAGGAAGAGCCAGGACAGTGTGCTTTGTTCTCCATTCCATGTCTGGATTTTCACGAACAGGTGAGACAGCTGTGGAAATATGACTTTCCACTTTAAGTAGCTTGTCCCAACCCTGTAGCACATCCCCAATCAGGGGATATTGAGAAACACAACCAGGGTGAAGACCAGGGCTTATCCATGCGAGTGATCCAACATTACTCCTTTGGAGAATCTCCCTGTCCAACCCTATCCAAGCTTTGTCAGTGGATCCATGGCCCCACTCCACTAACCGTTGGAGTGTGATTGCCTTAAAGTACTCACTCAGCCGAGGGACACCCGTCCCTCCTCTGTTTCTAGGAAGATACATTGTCTTTTTATTAATCCTTGGTCTCAAACCATTCTAAATGTATGTTTCGATTGCCGACTGAATTTGGTGGATTATGTGACCCGCTGAGGCCAGAGGGATTGCCTGCATAATATACAGAACTCTAGGTAAGACGTTTATTTTCGTAACATGTATTCTTTCCGTCCACAAGATGGTTTTATTTTTCCACGTCGCAAAGTCCCGTAGGAAATCATCTCTGATGCGCTTATAATTTACATTAACATTAACTGAAGAGGCCAGAGTAATGCCTAAGTATTTGAAGTGCTTCATAGCAATTTTCAGAGGTCAGCGATGGCCCTGAGTTACAAAGATATCATGAGGCATTGAAATATTCAGAATCTCAGACTTTGAGAGATTGAGTAGAAAATCCGATACTCGACCGAATGCTTCAAATTCTTCCAATGAAGTTTGTAAAGACACGGCATTGTCAGCTAGAGTAAACAGAACATCGTCGGCATACATTGCCAACTTATGCTCCACCCCTCCCGTCCGAATTCCGCAAATAGCGGGGTTAGCTCACATGCTGCTCGCCAAAACCTCCATGACAAGAGCGAAAAGCAGGGGTGAGAGAGGGCACCCCTGCCTTGTACCGTTGGAGATTAAAAAAGGCTCAGAGAACAGACCGTTTACTCGGACTTTGGCATTAGGGTTGGAATATAGCGAGAACACATAGTTTGTGAAATGTGTTCCAAAGCCCATTTTCCTCAGGGTATGACACATAAAAGTCCAATTGACCCGATCAAAAGCTTTCTCCGCATCCATCAACACAAGGATCAACGGAACGGAGTTGGCCTGCGCGTAAGAGATCAGCTGGACAACCCAAAGGGTATTGTCACGTGCCTCTTGAGCCGGAATAAAACCTGCCTGGTCTGTGGAGACCAATTGAGGTAAAAAACAATTGAGGCGATTCGCTATAGCCTTAGCCAGGATCTTAACATCAGAGTTAAGCAAAGAAATTGGTCTGTAGCTGCTAGGTTGATTTTCCGGCTTGTCAGGCTTAGGAATAACCGAGATAAAGGCCTCCAGCATCGAGCGTGGCAGGGCGGGGGTTTAGGACAGCCAATTGAACAAGTGGAGCAATCGGGGTGTTAGAATATCCGCAAATTTTTTATAGTAGCGTGTCCCAAACCCATCAGGGCCTGGGCTTTTGCCGAGTAGGAGACCTTTAATGGCTACCAGGATCTCCTCAGAGGTGAGAGGTGCCTCTAATTGTTCTGCCTCCTCTTTGGACAGACGCGGCAAGTCAGCCTTTGCAATATACTCAAGGACCTCCTGCTCGGAGATCAGCCGGTCCAGGGGATCCCCTTGCATTCTTTCCGCAGGATGTATATTATAGAGGGTTTCATAAAAATTCCCGAATGTGTTGGCAATGGACTGACCGTCCCTATGTGTCCTACCCTGCTTATCTACTATCTCATAAACATACAAGCGTAGTCTCTTTCTCGCCAGGGCCCGAGCCAGCCACTTACCCGCTTTGTTGCTATGCTCAAAGAACTGTTGACGTAGAATAAGCTCTTTTTTATGCTGTTCTTCATGTAAGTGATGTAGCAAGGCTGATCTGGCAGAAGCCAGTTCCTCCTGTAGTGCCCGGTTATTGGGTTGGTCCTTGTGTGCTAGTTCTTTTTGGGTTACTTGAGCCAATAGTGTATTATAAGCATCTCTTCTGGATCTACGCAATGTTGCACTGTGTCTTATCAGTAAGCCTTTAATCACACACTTGTGGGCTTCCCAGACAGTAGAACTGTCTATAGCCTCATCAGTGTTTAGACGGAAATATTCCTCAATATTCTTATGCAGTTTTTGAGTTAAGAGTTTGTCATCCAGTAAACATTCATCCAGCCTCCAAACGTAAGGTGTTATTGGAGTGTTGGGCCAATCTATTGTACATTTGACTGGTGCGTGGTCCAACCACGTAATCGTATTAATGCTACAACCCATCGTAACTGCAAGACCTGCGGAATCAGTGAGATGATAGTCAATACTTGTATACTTCATGTGAGGGTGCGAGTAAAAGGTTTAATTTTTGTCTGTTGGGTGGAAAGTTCGCCAAATATCATGTAGGACCAGATCCTTGAAGGATTTAACTAAGTGTTTGATTACTTTATGGGGGGCACAGAAGAGGCCATCGGAGGTGTCCAAGGTTGATATAAAATGAAACATTGAAATCTCCCCCCCCAAATAGAGGGTTCCCTTCTGCATCTCTAGGAGTTTGTGCACGACTTTCTAAAATAACAAATCCTGTGCTCTGTTTGGGAAATAGAGATTAGCCAAAGTCATGGGTCTACCATATAATGTGCCTGTCAATATTAAATACCTGCCATTGGGATCTTTTAATGTCTGTTCCAATTGGAACGGTACTGTGTGGCGGAACAATATACCTACTCCATTTTTTTTGGAGGGTCCTGAGGCAAAGTGAGCCGCTGGATAGTGTCCATTGAACCACTTAGGTTCCCTATGTTTGGAGTAGTGCGTTTCCTGAATAAAAACAATATCACCTCCCAGTCTATGTAAGTATCGAGTAATTATTGATCGCTTCTCTGGGCTATTGAGACCCTTAACATTTACGGTGAAGAGATCAAAGGTATGAGCCCTGGTCTGTGGGTGTATATTTGCCATTAGAATACAAATGAAGAAAAAAAAAAAAAGGTGGGGGGCGAAGGGGGAGGCAAAAAAGAGGGGGATAGAAAAGGGGGAAAATGAAAAAGGGAATCCGATATGGAAGAGTCAGGTGTTACACAAGAAGGAGGAGAAGAATTTTAAGGGTAAGAAGGGAGTTAGGGGAAAAGGAATAGGGAGAAAAGAAAGAGATCCTCAAAAGGATCCAGGAAGCTGGAGGCAAAGCCCCTTCCTATTATCACAGTTGGACATGGGGATTGAAGATAGTAGAAAACAATCTATGGTAACAAGTAAAATTAAACAATAGGAGGTAGTAACCTCAATGCTCTTATATAAGATATATGAACAGAATATTAATCTTTGTAGGTAAAGTAACCCTAAAACAATTAAATTATCTATTGTCAGAACCTGCGTTTAAACTAGTGGTAAACAACAAAACCAATCACCAAAACATCACCCACACGGCGTGTGTTGTGCAACAGAGGATTCCCAACCCCTGGACCCGCAGCAGACATAATCTATATGCGCCTATTTAGTCGCTTTTCCCCTCCCTCCTTTATTTACCCCCTAGCCCCTATATGTATACATATTTTTTTTTTTTTTTAGAATTTATATTAGATTTAAGTAATAATGCCTTACCCCTATCTTGTCTTCCTATCCCTTCCTAATGACTTACACACCTTCTGCCTTCTATTTTCTCCTCCCCCCTTTCATTCCCTTTAAATCCCTTTCCTAAACTTTCTATCCCATAAAACAATTCTTCCCCCCCTCCTCCTCGCTTTGGAGGGGTTCTTCCTACAAAACCTATAATGGTCTATAATAAGCATCCCTCCTATTTGATAGTGCTAAAGGAGACAAAAATAGGTGTTAAAAAGCATTTCAAAACATATGAACTTGCAAATAACATTCTTATGAGTTAAAAACAAGGTGTATAAGTAAGAATTCTGTGGTTGCTATATATTCAATATTTGTGGGGCAGTTCAGTGTTAAGACAGCACAGATAAACAATCAATAAACCAGGTCATCTTATCTGCTACGGCCTCTCTATGATGGGGCAAATTAGTGTAAACACCAGTAGTCCGTTAGGTTTGTCCACAAGTTGGAGATCTGGAGGAAAAACTATCAATACAGTATTTTTGGTAAAGGTAGGGAGGGCAGTTTTTGACTTATCTGTCTAGAAGTGCCGCTGGGCTGCGAGTCCTGAGACGGATAATCCATAATATTCCAGGATCAACTGGGTGGAGTGAAATGAATCTTTCAATCAGATTAATGTGTTTACTTGGGACCAAATTAGGTCAGTGGCCGTTCTCACCGCGGTCAGCCCCAGACCCTGGCTGCGCAGGAGCTGCAGCGACATTAGGCCGCCTGATTTGCAGACCAAAGGCCTGGTTGAGAGTGGGAAGATCAGCAGGTGACTTAAAGATTGCTGTTGTGCCATCCTTGGATGCAATTATGCAGGTGGGGAACCCCCACCTGTATTGAATTTGTTGTTCTTTAAGCTTAGAGGTAATATAGTGTAAATCCCTCCGCTTCTGGAGGGTCGCTGGACATAGATCCGTGAAGACCTGAATTTCCGTACCCTCAAATGAGAGGGGTGCTTGTTCCTAGAGTGCCGAAGGATATCCTCCTTGTCCTTGTAAGATAAAAGTTTGATGATAATGTCCCTGGGTGGGGCTCTGGCTGGTGGTCTAGGCCTAAGCGCCCGATGGGCTCTTTCGACTTGAATCTCAGCTGCATTAGGAGCATTTTTGAGGAATTTGAATAGTTCATGTACATATTGACCTATTTCAGGCGAGTTTACCATTTCAGGCACACCACAGAGCCTCAAGTTGTTACGCCTGCATTCTGTACTGTTGCGTCTTGAGATTGTATACAACTATCCTGATGTTGGAGGTCAGAGCGTATTGTCTCCTGCATTTCTTCCACTTGGGAGACTCTATGATCTACCGCAGCTATATCCTTTTTCAATTCACCAAATAGGAGTTTCACGTCCATCATGGCCTCTTTTATATCGTTCTTAGACGATAGGTGCTTAATATCATCTTTAGTGACATAGCTAATTTGCAAGAGATCCAGATTAGATGTCTGTACAGCAGTGGTTTGTCTGCTAGGTTCAGAGGTGTCCCTATTTGCGCCAGGGGCTGTGTCTGTTGCAATTAAGTAGCTCTCCATGTTGGAGGATTGGGAACCCTTAATTGGCTTGGTTATGCGTCTGTTTGCCATTCTCAAAACATGAAGAGTAGTAGATGTCCGTGAATAACTCTCACTGCACTTAGGTGTGGGGAGTATAGCTCAGATAGCTATGTCTAAATGAATGTCTGCCAGACCAGATTGCGGTGTTTATCACTGTACCAGCACGTTACTGCTAGGGTGCTTAAACCGGTTCCCCCCTTCACACCAACAAATTATGGCCACCTGATTTTTGTGTAGCTGTTTTAATTTTAGTGCTGCAGGGCAACTCTGAGCTGCGAATATCCACCTAATATCCTTAGTGAAAGTTAACCCGGCCCCCCTCAGCCAGACCCCAGTGTTCACTTTATAGTCTCACCTTCTCCTTTTATGCAGGCTTTTGTGTTGTCTCTTTCCTTCAAAATTTTAACGAGTCACCGGAGGCCACAACCGCACCGCCAGTTCTGTGAGGCACAAGTGCTTTTTAACTCACCCTCTTCTCAGACGCCTGAGGATTTCTCAGTCCGCCTGTAACCGACTGCCCCGGAGTAGGTGTTGAGGCTAATCGAGTAATCACTGTGTCCCAAGATGGTCGCGGCTCAGTGCAGCGCTCTGTTACAAGGTGACCACTTGATCTGTGTCTCTAGAGGAGATCTGCGATCATGACCAGCCGGTTCAGCAGGTATGGTTGGATGCGACACTCGGAGTGATATGCTTAATGTTCTCACCGTTAATGCTGCCAGTGTTCCAAATAAGGCTGGTTCTGGTCTAGGCCTCCCTGTGCACTGCTTTAAGAGAGAGCCTCCGGCACAGCCTAGCAAGTCAAGGTGACGAAGTAAAGTGTCCACTCAGTTCTTAAGTGCTATAGATACATTTCCGTTGATTCCAACATGCTATGGGTTACTTAGTACCTGTTACAAGAGCCTTGAGGCTTTAGAGCTAACTCAGTGTGCGACCATCAGCTAGCAAGGCCAAACTCTGCCCCCCACTATCACAGATTTTTACCAAATTTGGCTCATTTACTATATCCACTACACCGCCTTTTAAATAGTAAAAACCAGTGGGCTTGGACTGACTTATGTACATGAGCATTTGAACGTTCTAAGCAACTTCTTCTGGAATCAAGACTCCTTGTCCACTATGACCTTAAGAAGCCTTTGGTATTAGCCTGTGATGCTTCAAAAATATGGTTTGGGTGCAGTACTTTCACACATTATGCCCAATGGTTCTGAACGTCCTGTGTCTTTTGCGTCCAGATCTCTAACTCCATCTGAGAGAAATTATGCCCAGATTGATCAGGAAGGTTTAGCAATAATTTGGGCTGTGAAGAATTCAACATTTATATGTATGGCAGACTTTTTACTCTGATCACGGATCATTAACCACTTTTGTCCATTCTGCACCCTCAGAAGGGTATCTCCAACATCAATGCCTCTTTTAATACATGCTAGTATCGTATTAGCCTTTGAAGTCGCTGCCCTGCATTGTGCACCCATCTTTAGCTTGTTATCTATTACTACCCCCAAATCCCTTTCCTCCTGTGTTTGGCTAAATCTTGTCCCATTTAAATAAGACGTTGCCTGCTTATTTTTAACTTCCAAAATGTAGAACCTTGCATTTTCCCGTATTAAATCTAATTTTCCAATTACCTGCCCATACTTCTAATTTTTGAAGGTCCCTTTGTAACGAAAGTTCATCCTGTGCTGACCTAATGACCTTACTTAACGTAGTATCATCTGCAAAAATAGAGATGTCGCTATTTAATCCTTGCTCCAAGTCATTTATAAAAATATTAAAAAGAATAGGGCCCAGTACTGATCCCTGGGGGACTCCACTGACTACCTTTGTCCAATCTGAGTATGATCCATTTACTACTACTCGTTGCTCCCTATCTTTTATCCAGTTATTTATCCATGAGTTAACATTTTCAACTATTCCCAGTCCCTTAATTTTGTGCATTAATCTCTCATGTGGCACTGTATCAAACACCTAGATTAGTTTGACATGATCTATTTCTCATAAAACCATGCTGATTAGAACTCATAATTTTGTTTACACGAATATGCTCATCAATATAATTCCTTATAATCCCTTCAAATATCTTCCCCACTATTGATGTCAGACTAACTGGTCTATAGCTTCCTGGATTATCCCTACTTCCCTTTTTGAAGAGTGGATCCACATCAGCTTTACGCCAATCCTCGGGTACCATACCTCAGGATAATGAGTCTTGAAAAATTAAGAGTAGAGGTTTGTCTCAGACAATGGTCCACAGTTCATATCAGATGAATTTGAAACATTTCTAACTACAAATAACTTTAAACACTGTAAGACAGCTCCATATTTCCCAGCCTCTAATGGACAAGCTGAAAGATTTGTACAAACTTTAAAACGCCACTTAGCTGTCTCTCACACATCAAAATGTAATCCAAACTCCCTTTCTAACTTTTTGTTTAATTATCAAAACACACCCAATGCTATCAGCTGCAACGTTAATGTTTGGAAGACGCCTAAGAACTCTACTGGATAAAGTTATACCAGAACATTCCAAACAAGAGTTGAACACTTCTAGTGTTTCAGAATTTGTTCTTCATGACAGAGTATGGTTAGAAACTACCGTGGCCAGAATAAATGGATTCCAGCTGTCATAATACAAGGCATAAGCAACAGAATGTTTAAAGTTCAACTACAAGCTGGTGGTACAGTTTGCCGGCATGTAGAAAAAATGAGACATAGATCTCAACCAGCTACACAAATATCCAAGGATTCAGATGGTGAGGATATCTGGCATGGAGTGTGGTGCCCACCTAAGTCTTCTGAGGATGAAAATACAATGAACACAACTGAAAAAGATCAACCTCAGAATGATTCTGTCCAACAACAAAATTTCACAGGTGATCAACAACTGTTGGGTACTCCTCCACAGACAATTTCTCCTGAACCAAATACTCTACGGCCCTCTAGACACAGAAGGCCATCTTCTAGATGGCAATGTGAGGATTCACTGAGAGATTATTCAGCAAGGAATGACCTAATACGAAGGCGGACTTATCGCAGAAAACATAACGGTGACTAAAATCTAGGCTGTGACCTAAGTCTTGTGCACATAGACGATAGAGATAAACTGTTCTAAGTTCAAGTGTATGGTTCAGTGATAAACATGTATGTCTATTACTTGTTATATGTTACAATATTATCCACTGTCTGTTCTTTATTTTTATTTTATTTTTATATTTTTTTTTATTTTTTTTTAGAAAAAAGGGGATGTTAAGATGACTGCAGTTTGTACTGTATCTTTGCACTAACCTTGTCTCATCAATATATGTTAGAAGTGCTGCAGCTTTAAGCTCAGCTCACCACACCCTCTGAGTGTGTCTGGGTCTCTGTGACATCAGAAGCCATGTTAGTTTTACTGATGAACCTGTTAGTGAGGAAGCCATGGTTGTAGCTGAATAAAAGTTTGTCTAAAGTACCTGCTACACAGAGAACATAACAGTGTGTATGTGTGGTGTGTGTGCATAGGAGTGTGTGTATGTTTCCTGTGTGTATGTTGTGTGTGCATATGAGTGGGTGTGTGTGCATATGAGTGTGTATATGTTGTGTGTATAAGTTACTGGTGTGAGTGTTGTAAAGTTTACTGCAGCTTTTACTGTATTTTTGCACTAACCTTGTTTCACCATTATATGTTAGAAGTGCTGCAGCTTTAAGCTCAGCTTACCACACCCTCTGGGTGTGTCTGGGTCTCTGTGACATCATCAGAAGGCTTGTTAGTTTTACTGATGAACCTGTTAGTGAAGAAGCCATGTGGTTGTAGCTGAATAAAAGTTTGTCTAAAGTACCTGCTGCAGTGCCTCAGTGATATGTGCAAGACACATCAGACACAAGGTAACAGCACACAACTGAATGTTCTAATCCTGACTACACAGAGAACATAACAGTGTGTATGTGTTTTTGTGTATATATGAGTGTGTGTGTGTATGTATCTTGGTGTATTTATTTATGTATGTGTGTGTGTGAATGTGTGTATACATGTGTGTGTATGTGTTAGAATGTGTGTATGTGTTTGTTTTTATGTGGGTACATGTGTGCGTGCATGTATGTGTGTGTGTATGTGTGCGTGCATGTGTGTGTGTGTGCATACATGTATGTATGTGTGTGTGCATGTATGTGCGTGTATTTATGTATGTCTATGTGTGTATTTGTTTGTGTGTATGTATGTGTGTATGTGTGTGTATGTATGTGTGTGTATTTATGTATGTGTGTGTGTTTATGTATGTGTGTCTGTTTATGTATGTGTCTGTGTATTTATGTATGTGTGTTTTTGTGTGTGTATGCATGTATGTGTGTGTGTATTTATGTATGTGTGTGTGAATGTTTTTATACATGTGTAAGTGTGTGAATGTGTGTATGTGTTTTTGTCTGTATGTGTGTGTATTTCTTTATGTATGTGTATCTGTGTGTTTGTGCGTCCCTGTATGTGTGTGTGTATTATTTATGTATGTGCATGTGTGTCTTTGTGTGTGTGTGCATGTATGTGTGTGTGTGTATTTATGTATGTGTGTTTGTGTCTGTGTATTTATGTATGTTTGTGTGTGTGTATTTATATATATGTATACATGTGTGTTTATGTATTAAAATGTGTGTATGTGTTTGTTTGTGTCTGTATGTGTGTGTGTAAGTTTGTGTGTGTGTGCATGTGTATTTATTTATGTGTGTGTGTCTATGTATATGTGTGTATATTTATTTATTTATGTATGTGTGTGTGTCTGTAGGTATATGTGTGTGTGTATATTTATTTATGTATGTGTGTGTGTGTATTTATTTATGTAAGTGTGTGTCTGTATGTATGATTGTGTGTGTATTTATGTATGGGTGTGTGTGTGTGTGTGTGTGTGTATGTATGTGTGTGTGTGTATGTATTTATGTATGTGTGTGAATTTATTTATGTGTGTGTGTGTATTTATGTGTGTGTGTGTGTGTGTATTTATGTATGTGTTTGGGTATTTATGTATGTATGTGTGTGTGTGTCTGTATGTATGAGTGTGTGTATTTATGTATTTGTGTGCGTCTGTATGTGTGTGTGTGCATTTATTTATGTGTGTGTGTATTTATTTATGTGTCTGTATGTATGAATGTGTGTATTTATTTATGTATGTGTGTATTTATTTATGTGTGTATGTCTGTATGTATGAGTGTGTGTTTGTCTTTATTTTTGTGTCTGTATGTATGAGTGTGTGTATTTATTTATGTGTGTCTGTGTGTATGAGTGTGTGTATTTATTATGTGTGTCTGTGTCTGTATGTATGAGTGTGTGTATTTATTTATGCGTGTCTGTGTCTGTATGTATGAGTGTGTGTGCATTTATTTATGTATGTGTTTTTATGCATGAGTGTGTGTGTATTTATTTATGTGTGTCTGTATGTATGAGTATGTGTATTTATGTATGTATGTGTGTGCGTATATGTGTGTCTGTATTTATGAGTGTGTGTATTTATTTATGTATGTGTGTGTCTGTAGGTATGTGTGTGTGTATTTATTTATGTGTCTGTATGTATGAGTGTGTGTATTTATTTATGTATTTATGTATGTGTGTGTCTGTAGGTATGAGTGTGTGTATTTATTTATGTGTGTCTGTATGTATGTATGAGTGTGTATTTATTTATGTATGTGTGTGTCTGTAGGTATGTGTGTGTATTTATTTATGTGTGTCTGTATGTATGAGTGTGTGTATTTATTTATGTGTGTCTGTATGTATGAGTGTGTGTATGTATTTATTTATTTATGTATGTGTGTGTCTGTAGGTATGTGTGTGTGTATTTATTTATGTGTGTCTGTATGTATGAGTGTGTGTATTTATGTATGTGTGTGTCTGTAGGTATGTGTGTGTATTTATTTATGTGTGTCTGTATGTATGAGTGTGTGTATTTATGTATGTATTTATGTATGTGTGTGTCTGTATGTATGAGTGTGTGTATTTATTTATGTGTGTCTGTATGTATGAGTGTGTGTATTTATTTATGTGTGTCTGTATGTATGAGTGTGTGTATTTATTTATGTGTGTCTGTATGTATGAGTGTGTGTATTTATTTATGTGTGTCTGTATGTATGAGTGTGTATTTTTATTTATGTATGTCTGTATGTATGTGTGTGTATTTATTTATGTGTGTCAGTATGTATGCGTGTGTGTATTTATTTATGTATGTGTGTGTCTGTAGGTATGTGTGTGTGTATTTATTTATGTGTGTCTGTATGTATGAGTGTGTGTATTTATGTATGTATGTGTGTGTATGTATGAGTGTGTGTATTTATGTATGTATGTGTGTGTGTGTGTGTCTGTATGTATGAGTGTGTGTATTTATTTATGTGTTTCTGTATGTATGAGTGTGTGTATTTATTTATGTATGTGTGTGTCTGTAGGTATGTGTGTGTGTATTTATTTACGTGTGTCTGTATGTATGAGTGTGTGTATTTATGTATGTATGTATGTGTGTGTGTGTGTGTGTGTGTGTGTGTATGTAGATTTGTGTGAAACCTATTGCTTGTACATTGCACAAATCTGAACTGAATCTTTCCTGTATCTTTAGCGCATGTCTTTCCTTAAAACCCAAAAGGCTCTTTTGTAAGACTCTCAGAACAATGAGTGCGTTGGGGCTTTTCTGTCTAATTAGAGAAGGACAGGGAAGCTAAGGAGGAATTAATGACAGTTGACAAGTGCAATTAATAATTAAAGCAAAGCCAGGAGTCTTGCAGCAGGCAGATGATAATAGAATGACAGTTTGTATCCTGTGAGCTACTGTACTTAACCAGGGCAATGGTGACTTCCAGTGGGACAATGCCGTCTCTTAACCAACACCAACTTCCTTTCATCCCTGGGAAATAATGAAAGGAACAATGGTGTTAACAAACCATTCTGACATGGCCTCAGTTAGTATTCGCCATCAGGTGTTGACAGGGCTATTTATATTCACACTGAAGCCTGGAAGCATTAGCGGGCGACGAGAGAGAGCTGCCCTGAGCTCGGAGTGAAGTGGGATTTCCATATCAAAGACCAGGCCTGTGGCTCAAATGCTAATGAAAGAGCTGAGATGTTATCTTCATCGTCAACCTATAGTACAGAAATCAGTACCATTTTTTGCACCTACAGTGGCTGCACAAAGTAAATAAAATGCTTGTTCTGTTTCCTTAAAAACAATTAGCTCTTTCTTAATGTTTTAGTGAGTATGATTGCAACTAATACATTTATAGCCTAAAATGAATAATACATATATACACACCTATGTATACACACCACCAGCAAAAAGGTTATGACTCACTGAAGGCTCAGATGAGGGTTAGCATTTTTTAGCAATAAATAATTTTTTAAATAAGGTATCTGCAATGTTTTTTTTAAACATAATGCTATTGCACACTTAATAGACTACAGAAGAATGTAAATATAACTTTTTATATGCACTGGAAAAACAAATAAATTAGTAACTCACTTTATTGCTATATTCGCTTTATTGTGGTGGTCCGAGGTACACCAGTATATAAATATATACTGTGTGTATATATATATATATATATATATATATATATATATATATATATATATATATATATATATATTATATATAGTATAAGCTGAAGTAGGACAGGACCCGGTGATGATCCATGTATGACCCACAACAATAACAGCCAGCACCAGAGAAATGTTGAATCACCAATTTAGAGCAAAAACAGCATAACGTTTCAGCCCCCACAGGAGCCTTGGTCACATGCAGCAAGTCAAATGAAAGCCAGGCATAAAATACAAAACCAATACAAAACCTTAAATACCCCCACCCACCAATCAGATACGTAACACGGAACCGCTAACGCATGTGAGTCTAAACAAAGCTGTATCGCATAGCAATCTGCATTGACCGCGAACAGCCAATAAGCAACAATCCCTCAATCCCTCCTGTATGTGTTTGTAAATTTTGTCCTGTATATTAAAAGTCTTGTATTGTTTTATTTAAATGAATTGTATCCATGGACAGCGCTGCGGAATATGTTGGCACTTAATAAATAAAGTATAATAATAATAATAATATACATTTATCAACAGTGTGCCTCAGGAACATGGTAGAAACTGGTCATCAAGATGAGAGAAAGCCCACAGTCACTTGTAGAAACAACTATAGTTAATGATCACATTCAAGCCTTTTGGAGCAATTGTGTCAAGATGATAGATCCAACGTGTCTCCATCTTCAGAAGGGCCTTAGCCCGATCACCCCTCATCTGGATTTAAGTATATGATCAATTAGAATGGTCCTCAGAGAAGAGATGGGATGACCAGCCTGTTGAAAGTGGCGTGCCACTGGTTGGTCAGATGACCCTTTATCAATAGCTAATCTGATATCTGTTTTATAGTTTGCCAACCTCTCTCTGAACAAGGTAATGGTCTTTCCCACGTAATATAGTGAACAAGGACAAATGATCACATAGATCACATGGTCTGAGGTGCAGGTCAACCGATGTCGTATATTATAGGTCTTGTTCGTGTGTGGATGGTGAAACCTATTACCAATGATCATACCAGTTGCCACATCTATAACACCCCTTCTTTCCAGGGGGTAACCAGGTGTGGTATTGGTAGCTTGTAATTGGATCGTTCTTCACCAAAAGTTCCCTCAGATTCTGTGCCCTTTTATATACCAATCTTGGAGGAGGCAATTTGCCAAATGGTAATGAAGTATCGGTTGATACTATCGGCCAATGCTGTTTGATCACTTGTTGAACCTTCCGTGATGCTGGTGTATATGTGGTAATAAAATTCATATGTTGTTCGACCGGCTTGGTTGGTTTAATCAGCAAAGATTGTTGGTTGAGTGTTTGTGCATTTTCCCATTGTGCTGTGATTAATGGTTTAGGGTAACCTCTGTCCATAAATTTCTGAGTCATAATTTCAAGTTGTTCCTTCTTGTGGGCCTCCTCAGTGTTGTTGCGTACAACACGCAGGAACTGGGAAGAACTGACTCCTTTTTTTTGGAAAGTAGGATGAAAACTATTAAAGTATTGAGTTTCTATCAATTGGAGACTCTTGTGTTTGTGATTACCATGGTTACCCACCTTAGCGTAATGACGTCTTTACGCACGCATGCGCAGTGGCAAGACGTTGTTTCCTACTGTTTGTAAACACACCGTAGCTTTGGTTACAAGTGGCCATTCACGCTCAATGCAGATTGCTATGCGATACAGCTGTGTTTAGACTCACATGCGGTAGCGGTTCCGTGTTACGTATCTGATTGGTGGGTGGGGGTATTTAAGGTTTTGTATTTGTTTTGTATTTTATGCCTATGCTGCATGTGACCAAGGCTCCTCTGGGGGATGAAACGTTATGCTGTTTTGCATTAAATCGGTGATTCAACATTTCTCTGGTGCTGGCTGTGATTGTTGGGGGTCATACACGGATCATCACCGGGTCCTGTCCTACTTCAGCTTATACTATTTTGGATTCTTTTGGCCTGGCACAGAGTGGTTGTGAGAATTGGTGAGTGCTGATCTTCTGTACAAATATATATATATATATATATATATATATATATATATATATATATATATATATATGTAGAAATAAATAGAACATATTCTTCTATGACTAGGTAAAAATGAACAGGAAACAGTTTAACAGGTTATGTCCCCTCCTCCCTATTAAAGAACTGCCGATATCTACAATCAAGTATTATATTTCACATGATGTCAACATTAACACAAACGTACCAAAAACAACAGAAAAACATTAAAGCAAAAAGATCAGTAAATAATGATTTCAGGGCAGTATATCTGTTAGAAGAAAATGTATCACAGTTAAGAAGGGGATTCTGGGAGTTTGAGGCCCTCTTTCTGTTCTTTCTGTTCTGGATCATCACCGATCTTCAATCACCCACCCCTTGGAGCGGCAAAAATAGTAATTAGTTTATAGTTATCCCTGGTGCCGGACAGGGTTAGTCAACCTATGGTCTTTGGGTAAGTCTAGGGCGTTAATGATTTTCAGGTCCCCTCAGTATCGACTTGGTATTCGCCTGCACGGGCTGGGGGTCCAATAAGGTTTGAGCGTTGCTGATAAAAAGCGGGGAGGAGTGACGGCCATTGCAGGAGGCGTGACGTACCCAGGCGCGTGCTTGCGGAAAGTGCCTCCTGGGTTGTGGAGGGCTGAACAGCTCGAGTTTTATCCTTCTCTCTGGTACCGCATTGTAGCTGGGCTTCCCTTTGTTTCTGTTTGCCTGGGGGGGCTGCTTCTCACTTCATATGGGTTTATATAGTTAGAGATTGCCGCTCAACAGTTAAGTTAAGGTTAAGAGTTTATAGTCATTTACCCGTACCCAGGTAAATAAGTTAAAGTTAAGAGATATAAGAAGGCCTTGATGCTTTATAAAAAAAACATACAAGGAGTGTCTCTTATTAATAAAACGACCTGCACGGTCTTACCTCCATCTGGTTGTTGTGTCTTTATTTCTTAATTATAGTTAAGTAGTGTGTACATGCCGCACCCGCACGACATTGGGCCTTTAATCCCTTAAGGTGTATTTGTGTGTAATATATATATATATATATATATATATATATATATATATATATATGTGTTTAATATATTTGTACACCCATATAGACAAATATATAAGTACATTATAGCCCTGATAGATGAAAACATGATAAAACATATTTATGCAATATTCATATTTAATAAAGTTTTATAACTATGTATTTACTGTAAATATTTCACATTTACTAATGCAAACATGCTATGTTGTTTGCACGATGGGTGTTTTTTCAACAATTTTTTTTCTCCATTAACGTCTATGGGGAATGCGAAAATGCGATGGTGTTTGCGCTATCTCGTTTGTTAGGTTTTTTTCCAACTTTTTCTCCATTGATTTCTATGGGGGAATAAATGCACACGCACGCGAAAACTTAAATATTTTTTTTGCGCTATTCAGGTTAACGCTAGCACAATTTATTTGTTTTTAAACTTGTAATACGAACGCAACCTGACTAGTGTTTATCTCTAGTGGAGTTTTCGCGACCGAGGGAAAAAAAAACATGCCACTTGTAATCTAGCCCTTAATGTGCATTTTTATTAATAATAAATACTCTATAAAGTTACTATGTCCCATTAACACATCAATCTGTAAACTGCACACCGTCTATTCTCATTCATAAGTATGCAACAAAGAGAGATGCAAGGTTTCCATAATAATATCAGTGTGTTATCTTAACGGATTAAATATTACTTACACTATTAACGTAGCTTACCTTATTGAAACCTTGATCATATCCATTATACAGGAATATACTTAAGACCTATAGTAAACAATATTAATCCACCGGCATCAGTAGTGTGTCCCACAGTGATTAGGATGCCAAGGGGGGTGGCGGCTACTGCTCACCCGCGCCATTCCATTCAGAAATCAGGCAATCCATCATCATCATAGTGGGCGTGGCTATCGAGCAGACGCATCATAAGGGATAATCCAGGACAAATTGTTAACCTAAATCAATCCAACTGCAAAATCAATCCAACTGCCAGTAAGGAAATCTCAACAATTTAATTGAAACGTAACTGTCCCAAAGTATACAAATAACAATAAGCCAATATCTAAACTTCAGACTTCAATTGATAAATATCATAATACCAAACTATACAAGATCATATTGATCATCAATCTTAATCTTACGCTCATTACAGAACAAAAGAAAACCATCTGACCCCAGCCAATCAGTGTGTGAGCTCCTGTGCTGTGTAACGCTAACAATTAAAGCTACATGGGCCAATTTATCAAGCTCCGTATGGAACTTGATGCCCTTGTTTCCACGCGTTGCTCCATAACTTGTCTGCCTGCTCTAAGGCTGCGGACAGAAATCAATCCGATTGAATACGATCGGGGTGATTGACACCCCCTTCTAGCGGGGGCAGCATTGCACCAGCAGTTCACAAGAACTGCTGGTGCAATGATAAATGCTGACAGTGTATGCTGTCGGCATTTATCGATGTGCAGCGAACATGAAACGCTACATTGTATCATGTCCGCACGCACTATGATAAATCTACCCCACAGTCTCTAAAACTACCAATACTTCTCCCAACAGAAATATCTTGCTGCTAAGAGCATTTAAGCACATACTGTAGATACAATTTCAAACCACTTTCACATATACCTGTATATATATTTTGTATATATATATATTTTAAGATATATGATATCCAGTTAATTTCACCTGAGGAAGACTGTGTGCAACCCAAATGCGTAAACTTCTGGAATATTTTACTGCAAAATATATTGATTTTATGCAATGCACACTATCTTTTATGCATTCTGATTATTACAGTATCTAGGGGTCTTTATTGTCATTTGAATCACATAGTGTCATGAAAAGGGTCTTTGCTGTGCCTTCTAGATTATGAAGAACCGTGCCTTTAAGGAAGCCTTGGAGGAGCAAAACCTTTTTCAGCCAAACCCCTGTCACAAAAACAGGGTGGCACATGATAGTCACAAAACACAAGCAATTAGACACTGCAGCTAAGGGTGGCACATGATAGTCACACAACACAAGCAACCTCACACTGCAGCTAAGGGTGGCACATGATAGTCACACAACACAAGCAACCTCACACTGCAGCTAAGGGTGGCACATGATAGTCACACAACACAAGCAACCTCACACTGCAGCTAAGGGTGGCACATGATAGTCACACAACACAAGCAACCTCACACTGCAGCTAAGGGTGGCACATGATAGTCACACAACACAAGCAACCTCACACTGCAGCTAAGGGTGGCACATGATAGTCACACAACACAAGCAACCTCACACTGCAGCTAAGGGTGGCACATGATAGTCACAAAACACAAGCAATTAGACACTGCAGCTAAGGGTGGCACATGATAGTCACACAACACAAGCAACCTCACACTGCAGCTAAGGGTGGCACATGATAGTCACACAACACAAGCAACCTCACACTGCAGCTAAGGGTGGCACATGATAGTCACAAAACACAAGCAAGCAGACACTGCTAAGGGTGGCTTTGCTCTGTCTCCGGAATGGTATGCCTTTATCTAAAAGGCAGAGCTAAAACCTTTTTCAGCAAAGTCCAGTTATGACATATGGCTCCATAACTAAGACCCACTCCGTCCCCTGCATTATTGCCTGTTCCTTCCTCTGCTCTAAGCTCTAAGAAATCTTCATAACATGAATTGTTAAAAAGTATACCTAGGTAGGCACAGCAACAGCAATGTACTACTGGGAACTAATGATTGTTAATTATGCACATATGCCGCTTCTCATTGGTTCACCAGGTGTGTTCAGCTAGCTCCCAGTAGTGCATTGCAGCCCTGGAGATTACTTTACCTATGTGTTAACATCTTTGTAGCATTTATACACATAGGGCTAGATTTGTGCTCACGCGAGTGCTTTATCTTCGCTCAACTTTTTTTCCCATTGCGTGCCCAGTTGCACAGGTATTACTGGCTGCAATAAAAACGTTTGTGCTCTTGCGGTCGCATTGGACTGTTGTTAACTAGCAGTCATCGATCTCGCGTCTATTCAGCTTTTTCCAAACTTTATTTATACTCTGTCACTAAACGCCGCCACTATACTAAAATGTTTAACCCCTATCCCGCCGCTCCCTTACCCTGCCACAACCTAAATAAATTTATTAACCCCTATCCCGCCGCTCCCCAACCCCGCAACAACCTAAATAAATGTATTAACCCCTAAACCTCTGGCCTCCCACATCTTACTACTAACTAAACCTATTAACTCCTAAACCGTCAGCCCCCCACATAGTCAAAAAATAAATTAAGCTATTAACCCCTAAACTTAACAACCCGCTAACTTTAAATTAAAATTACAACATCCCTATCTTCAAATAAATTTAAACTTACCTGTAGAATTAAAATAAACTATTTTAAAATATTAATTAACCTACCCTAACTATTATACTACAATTAAATTAAACTACCAATTAAATTAACTAAATTACATATAGTGATGTCGCGAATAGTTCACCAGCGAATAGTTCCCGGCGAACACAGCATGTTCGCCGCTCCGGGCGAACATATGCGATGTTCGATCCGCCCCCTATTTGTCATCATTGAGTAAACTTTGACCCTGTATCTCACAGTCTGCAGACACATTCCATCCAATCAGCAGCAGACCTTCCCTCCCAGACCCTCCCAGCTCCTGAACAGCAGCCATTTTAGATTCATTTGGAAACTGCATTGTTAGTGAGAGGAGGGACAGTGTAGCTGCTGGTGATTCAATAGGGAAATTAATAGCTAGGCTAGTGTATTCAGTGTCCACTACAGTCCTGAAGGACTCATCTGATCTCTGCTGTAAGGACAGCACCCCAAAAAGCCCTTTTTAGGGCTAGACCATCAATTTTTTTTTTAATTTTTTTTCCCTGTGTAATCTAATTGCAGTTGCCTGCCTGCCAAGCCACTTGCCCTGTGCCACCACTCATATCTGGTGTAACAGTAGTGTAAATTTAAAAAAAAAAACCGTTTTTGACTGTGAAACATCAGTCTGCTAGTGTAATCTAATTGCAGTTGCCTGCCTGCCAGCGTGTGTGCCAAGCCCACTTGCCCAGTGACCCCACTCATATCTGGTTTAACAGTAGTGTAAATTTAAAAAAAAAAAAACTTTTTTGACTGTGAAACATCAGGCTGCTTGTGTAATCTAATTGCAGTTGCCTGCCTGCCAGCGTGTGTGCCAGGCTCACAGCGTATACTGTGCCCACTTGCCCAGTGCCCCACTCATATCTGGTGTAACAGTAGTGTAAATTAAAAAAAAAAAAAAAACTTTTTTGACTGTGAAACATCAGTCTGCTAGTGTAATCTAATTGCAGTTGCCTGCCTGCCAGCGTGTGTGCCAGGCTCACAGTGTATACTGTGCCCACTTGCCCAGTGCCCCACTCATATCTGGTGTAACAGTAGTGTAAATTAAAAAAAAAAAACTTTTTTGACTGTGAAACATCAGTCTGCTCGTGTAATCTAATTGCAGTTGCCTGCCTGCCAGCGTGTGTGCCAGGCTCACAGCGTATACTGTGCCCACTTGCCCAGTGGCACCACTCATATCTGGTGTAACAGTAGTGTAAATTTAAAAACAAAAAACATTTTGGACTGTGAAACATCAGTCTGCTTTTTTGTGTCAGAATCACACGTATACTGTGCCCACTTGCCCAGTGCCACCACTCATATCTTGTTTAATAGTAGTGTAAGTGTACATTTAAAAAAAAAAAAAATTGGACTGTGAAACATCTGTCTGCTTTTTTGTTTCAGGCTCACAGCTTATACTGGGCCCACTTGCCCAGTGCCACCACTCATATCTTGTTTAATAGTAGTGTAAGTGTACATTTAAAAACAAAAAAAAAAAATTTGGACTGTGAAACATCAGTCTGCTAGTGTAATCTAATTGCAGTTGCCTGCCTGCCAGCGTGTGTTTCAGGCTCACAGCTTATACTGGGCCCACTCGCCCAGTGCCACCACTCATATCTTGTTTAATAGTAGTGTAAGTATACATTTAAAAAAATAAAAACTTTTTGGACTGTGAAACATCAGTCTGCTTTTTTGTGTCAGGCTCACAGCGTGTACTGTGCCCACTTGCCCAGTGCCACCACTCATATCTTGTTTAATAGTAGTGTAAGTGTACATTTAAAAAAAAATGACAGGCAGAGGCAGGCCACCCCGCAGGTGCCGTCGTGGTCGTGGTGCTGTGATTCCCTTTGGCATTAGAATAATGCCCAGTGTTCAGAGGCCACGTCCCATGAACTCGAAAAGTTTTGAGGAGGACATAGTTGAGTTTATAACACAGGACACCAAATCTTCTATAGCTTCTGCTCCGAACCTTGATGCACCATCATCCTCCAGCATATCTTCGGGCACCTCTCAAGTTACCACTCGCCCGCCTGCCGCCACCACCAACACTAGCACCACAGCCGCTTCACTTGATCTGTCAGAGGAGTTTTTTACACATCAGTTGGAAGAAATGAGTGATGCGCAACCATCATTGACAGAGGATGTAGATAACAGTGATATGTCTCAGTCAGGCAGAATTACAGACATGGACGTACGGTGTGATTATGATGATGTTGTACCCGCTGCTGCTTCCTTTGTTTATTTGTCAGATACAAGTGAAGCGGTTGATGATGAAGATGCGTCCGTGGATGTCACGTGGGTGCCCGCTAGAAGAGAAGAAGAACAGGGTGAAAGTTCAGATGGGGAGACAGAGAGGAGGAGACAAGTTGGAAGCAGGGGGAGGTCGTCACAAGGAGCTAGTGGCACAGTCAGACAGCATGCATTGGCACCCGGGGTCAGCCAGACAGCACGCCAATCAACGCATGCTGTTGCCACCACCAGAATGCCTTCATCGCAGAGCTCAGCAGTGTGGCATTTTTTTTTGTGTGTCTGCCTCTGACAACAGCGATGCCATTTGCAACCTGTGCCAAAAGAAACTGAGTCATGGGAAGTCTAACACCCACCTAGGTACAACTGCTTTGTGAAGGCACATGATCGCACATCACAAACGCCTATGGGATCAACACATGAGTAGAAGCAGCACACAAACTCAAAGCCGCCATCCTCCTCTTGGTCCAGCATCTTCAGCCACATCAACCACTGCTGTCCTCCTTGCCCCCTCTCATCCATCCGCCACTCCGTCTCTCTTCCGGAGCAGTTCCTACTCATATGCCCACAGTCAGGTGTCTGTCAAGGACATGTTTGAGCGTAAGAAGCTAATGTCACAAAGTCACCCCCTTGCCCGGCGTCTGACAGCTGGCTTGTCTGAACTGTTAGCCCGCCAGCTTTTACCATACAAGCTGGTGGAGTCTGAGGCGTTCAAAAAATTTGTAGCTATTGGGACACCGGAGTGGAAGGTACTCTGCTGAAATTTCTTTGCACAAAAGGCAATCCCCAACCTGTACTCGATTGTGCAAAAGGAAGTAATGGCATGTCTGGCACACAGTGTTGGGGCAAGGGTCCATCTGACCACTGATAGCTGGTCTGCAAAGCATGGTCAGGGCAGGTATATCACCTACACTGCGCATTGGGTAAACCTGCTGACGGCTGCCAAGCATGGAATGCGTGGTTCTGTAGAGGAGGAGGTGTTGACACCGCCATGACTTGCAGGCAGGCCTGCTGCCACCTCCTCTACTCCTCCTACTCCATCCTCTTCTATAACCTCCTTGGCTGAGTCCTCTTCTGCTGCTGCGTCTTGCTCCACATCAACGGCACCCCCCCCCAGCTCCACAGGTACTATTCTACATCCCGGATACGGCAGTGTCACGCGGTCTTGGGGTTGACTTGCCTGAAAGCCAAGAGTCACACCGCACCAGCACTCCTGTCCGCCCTGAACGCACAGGTGGATCATTGGCTGACTCCGCACCAACTGGAGATCGGCAAAGTTGTTTCTGACAACGGAAGTAATTTGGTGGCGGCATTGAAATTGGGCAAGTTGACACATGTGCCGTGCATGGCACATGTGTGTAATCTGATCGTACAATGCTTTATGCATAAGCACCCAGGCTTACAGGACGTCCTGAAGCAGGCCAGGAAGGTGTGTGGCCATTTCAGGTGTTCCTACACGGCCATGGTGCACTTTTCCGATATCCAGCGGCGAACAACATGCCAGTGAGGCGCTTGATTTGCGACAGCCCGACACGTAGGAATTCAACACTCCTAATGTTCGACCGCCTGCTCCAACAAGAAAAAGCCGTTAACGAGTATTTGTATGACCAGGGTGCTAGGACAGCCTCTGCGGAGCTGGGAATTTTTTTCCACGTTACTGGGTGCTCATGCGCAATGACTGTAGGCTCATGCGTCCTTTTGAGGAGGTGACAAACCTAGTCAGTCGCATCGAAGGCACCATCAGCGACATCATACCATTTGTTTTCTTCCTGCGAAGAGTGCTGGATCAGGCCGTAGATGAGCGTGAAGAGGAAGAGTTGTGGTCACCATCACCACCAGAAACAGCCTTATCAGCATTGCTTGCTGGCCCAGCGGCAATGCTGGAAGAGGATTGTGAGGAAGAGGAGTCAGAGGAGGAATGTGGCTTTGAGGAATAGGAGGAGGAAGACCAACCACAACAGGCATCCCAGGGTGCTCGTTGTCACCTATCTGGTACCCGTGGTGTTGTACGTGGCTGGGGGAAAGAAGATACCTTCAGTGAGATCACTGAGGACGAGGAACGGGACATGAGTAGCTCGCCATCCAACCTTGTGCAAATGGGGTCTTTCATGCTGTCGTGCCTGTTGAGTGACCCTTGTATAAAAAAGCTGAAGGAGAACGACCTGTACAGGTTGTCCACGCTACTAGACCCCCGGTATAAGCATAAAGTGCCTGAAATGTTACCGAATTACCGCAAGTCGGAAAGGATGCAGCAGTTCCAAAATAAATGAAAAAGTATGCTTTACACAGCGTATAAGGGTGATGTCACAGCACAAAGGGATTCTAACGGGAAGAGGTGAAAGTAATCCTATGACTCCCACGACCACGCCGGCAAGGACAGGATGCTTTACAAACGTGTTGTTGATGGAGGACATGCAGAGCTTTTTAACTCCTATGCATCGCCACAGCCCTTCGGGGTCCACCCTCAGAGAACGACTTGACCGACAGGTAGCAGACTATCTCGCCTTAACTGCAGATCTCGACACTCAGAGGAGCGATGAACCCCTACTGGGTGTGCAGGCTTGACCTGTGGCCTGAGCTATCCCAATTTGCGATAGAACTTCTGGCCTGTCCCGCTTCAAGTGTCCTGTCAGAAAGGACCTTCAGTGCAGCAGGAGGTATTGTCACTGAGAAGAGAAGTCGTCTAGGTCAAAAAAGTCTAGATTACCTCACCTTTATTAAGATGAATGAAGGATGGATCCCGAAGGGACTGACATTGGGCGATACATTTGAGTAAAAAAGGCCTGATGAGATGAGCTGCCTTGGGCTAAAAATGGTCCACACGGTACTGTATTTTATCTTCGAATGCCGGATGACTTGCGTGACTTATCCGCCACCAACTAGGGTTCAAGTCGCAATGTTTTAGGGCACTTTCTGCCTGGGAAACAAACATCAATTTTTCTGGCCGCTGCTACAGCAGCGGCTGCAACAATACCTAATTTTTCAGGCATTTGTACATGCCTAATTTTTCTGGTCTCTGGTGCAGCACTGTGACTTCAAAAACCAAACCAATAAAAAAGGCATATAACAAAAGCCAACTAGAAGATTTAGATAATAGAGGCCGACGGCAAAATCTACGAATCCGTGGTGTTCCAGAGACAGTGACAGGGGACACAATCCCGCACTATCTACAGAAACTGTTCCAGCACCTAACTAATAACCCCTCTGCAACTCAATATCAATTAGACAGAGCGCATAGGGCTCTGAGGCCCAGACCAAAAGACTCTGAACCACCCAGGGATATAATCCTAAAATTTCACAAATATCAGGACAAAGAAACAATAGCCCAAGCAGCTAGAAAAACCACCCCTATCCTGTTCGAAGGGAGACCCATCCAAATTTATGCAGACTTGAGTCCAATGACTCTATCCAACCGTCGAGAGGCAAGATTCCTAACGGAACATCTAAGAGAACACAAGATCCCATATAGGTGGGGATACCCTTTTTGCCTTAAAGTGAATAAAGACAACACGATCATAACATATAGAAGCCCTGAGGACCTAAAAGAATTTTGCAGAGCATTGCAAATACCCTCTCCTACATTGCCCCGCCTGCAGGAGAAAATGACACCAACAAAGAATTATCCATCAGATGCTCCACAACCACAACGCTCTCACTGCCAAACAGTGAATCGTAAAAGGCAAAGACATACACCGGCTCTCCCACATCCAGCAGAGGAGAATTGAAGGACACCAGAAAATCAGAAGATTGTGCAAAGAGTTAAGAATGAAAAGGGACTGGTAATATGTATAGATAAAGATGCTCTAATATCCCTTAAATTTGTTTATATATATATTAGAGAACTGCATCACTTTCTATCTAGGACTTAAAATTCAAGATTTATACTCCTGTAATGTGAACCTGGGTTCTTAGCTACCATAGTAAATTAAAAAGGTCAGGTAGGCATACTGGAAATGTTTATGTTAAAATTGTATAAAGCACAGTGATGAAGGAACGATTAAAATATATTAGCTATTTCACTATAATGAAACCCCCAGTTATACTAATCAAGTACTCTAATACTTGAATTTAAAGGTACCCCCGAAATATAGTGACATTTATGTCGGAAAGTAACCTGGTTAGTACCAGGTATGGTTATGTTGTTGATTGTTTGAAGTTATTTAAGTTATTTTTGTTCATTGTTGTTATTGTTTGGATTGTTGTTCTATATTTTGCAGTCGCTGATGTAACGTTTAACAGCAGCATAAAGACTCATACCAACTCACTGGGTAAGTGGCCAAGCTTTTCTGTACGGGGAAATGAAAGACCTTTTCCTAAAATCAGTTTTCTCAGCTCCCTATCTAGACAAGATGCCCGTAGTAGAAATCTAGTGGGACCAATGTATTACATACTAAAATGTGACGCTTTCCAACATGCAAGCACTAACAGAGATCATACATATTCTTTTTTATTTATAGTAGGATGGCATTAAGTCAAATTAAATGTCTAACACAAAATTGTAAGGGCCTTAATTCACCTACAAAGAGGTCAGTGGCACTGTCACATTTCCACAAATTAAAGGGAGATATTATATTTATTCAGGAGTCGCACTTTACTAGGTCAAGTACCCCTAGATTCACATCTAGGGAATACCCCACTGGTTTCTTTAATTCACACCCAAACAGGAAGGTAGCTGGAGTTGGAATTATTTTTCATAAGAACATACACTTTCACCTCCAAAACAAATACGAGGATGAAGAGGGCAGGGTTATTATACTCGTAGGGCTACTATTTAACACGCTGGTGACCTTGGCTTGCATATATGCACCTAATTCTCAACAGAGGAAATTTTTAAGGAAAGCCAACGATAAAATATTAGAATTAGGGAAGGGGATAGTTATCATTGGAGGCGACCTTAATATTACATTTGATCCCCAAATGGATAGCTCTTCTACAAAGAAGAGGAAAACGCATTCACTAGTCAAGGCCCCAACGGAAATAGATTGCTTCAGACATAACAACATGGTAGACATATGGAGAGTGCAACACCCCCGAACAAAAGATTATACCCATTATTCACACCCACAAAAATCTTTCTCTAGACTTGATTATTTTCTTATCGACCATAGTCATATACATCTTGCAACGCACACAGAGATAAGCCCAGCTGCATGGACAGACCATGCATCGGTTACAATGGATCTAGATTGGCACAATAGGCCTTTGAGATCGGCATCTTGGAGGGTAGACGAATCACTACTTCATGATCCAGAGGTAACTAAAGACATAAAAACAAAAATGAGGGAATACTTTCAACTAAACACCAATTCAGTAAATAACAGTGGAACTCTATGGGAAGCCCATAAGGCGGTTATTAGGGGTTGTTGTATACAACACAAGGCAAGGAAAAACAGGGACAGGAATGCAGAGTTTCGGAAGTTGACACAGCTTCTCAAGGAGGCAGAACACATACATAAACTGAACCCAAGTAGCATGGAATCTCTAGGAAATCTCACCAAAGCAAGGGCTGCACTAAACACACACCTACAAAGGGAAGCACATAAGAAAGCACTTTATCTTAAAAAGATTTATTTCCATGGGGGCAATAAAGCGGGGTCCCTACTGGCCAAAGCTTTAAAAAAGAAAACAGCTATAAATCACATATATCACATCAATGATAGTGAAGGAAACAAGAAATATAGTAGCCAAGAAATAGCAGAGTCTTTTAAGAAATACTACGATCATATATACAACTTATCAAAAGAGAAGGAACATCCTTCCCCTATAAATATACTCTCATACTTAGAATCTGTGGACCTACCCACGATCACTCCACAACAAAAGACAGCCCTAGATTCGCCAATAATGACCTTGGAAATAATAAAGGCTATCAAAGATCTGCCTTTGGGCAAGAGTCCAGGCCCAGACGGACTAACAAACAAATATTATAAAACCTTTAAAGAGGAGTTGGTGGCCCCACTACTAACCCTCTATCACACGGTAGATGAAAATAACCAACTTCCAACCCCAATGAAAGAAGCACACATTACAGTTATCCCAAAGCCAGGGAAAACATTAGACTCCCCTTCAGACTATAGACCCATCTCATTATTAAATACAGACCTAAAGATTCTAGCAAAGATACTAGCAGCCAGACTGAGTCCTATACTCCCCTCTTTAATTCACATGGATCAAACGGGTTTTGTGGAGGGACGGGAGGCTAGAGATAACACTATTAGAGCATTACAACTGATGGAACATTCCAAATTAAATAAAATAAACACTATCTTCCTATCTACAGACGCCGAAAAGGCTTTTGATAGGTTAAATTGGGATTACCTATTTGCTACACTCAAGAAATTTGGCTTTGGGGACATCCTTATTAACAGAATTCGGGCATTATATAATTCTCCGACGGCCAAAGTTAGACTTAATGGGATGCTCTCTGAAGGATTCCATATAGGCAATGGTACACGACAGGGTTGCCCTCTGTCCCCACTGTTGTTCGTTCTTAGTATAGAAACCTTGGCAGCCCGTATTAGACAAAATAAAGACATCAGGGGAATCTCTTTGGGAGATAATGAATACAAAGTATCACTTTACGCAGACGACATCCTCCTGTCCCTCACCACGCCAAATACCTCCATAAGAGCAGTCACAGAGGAATTTAACATATTTGGAAAACTCTCCTATTTCTCTATAAATTACTCTAAATCTGAATTACTAAATATTAACCTCCCTAAGTCAGACCTAAATGCTCTGATGACTTATTGCCCATACAAATTACAAAAAAACGCGTTAAAATATCTCGGAATAAATCTTACCCCAAATAATAGATTACTCTTTAAATTGAATTACTCCAAACTATTCAACTCCACTCAAGCTGATTTGGACTCTTGGCAAAAAGGACCCTTTTCCTGGCTAGGCAGGATCCAAACATTGAAGATGACAACCCTTCCGAGAATTTTGTATGTTATGCAAGCTATTCCTATTAAACTCCCCACATCTTTTCTTAATAGATGGCAGGGTATACTTAATAAATACATTTGGGGAACGATAAAACCTAGAATAAAAAGGAATACATTATATAAACCGCAAGCTGAAGGAGGATTAGGTCTCCCATGCCTAGACACATATTACAAAGCTATAGCACTCCAACGAATACTGGACTGGCATGGGAACACACTGACTAAAGCTTGGGTTACTATAGACTCTCATATTTTAAAGGCCCCAAATGTAGGAGCACTGTGTTGGATCCCTAGGACACACAGACCTGACCCTGTTATTAGATACCCACAATTTGAAAATTTATTCTCTATATGGGATAAATTGACTACACGATACAGACACATTTCCACTCCGCGTTCGCCAATGTCTCCAATTTCACCAAACGCAGAATTCTTGGGGGGGTTAGAGTATACAAAAGCTATGCCAAACAGACTTGAGATAGGTTACACAACTCAGATATGCAACCTGTTAACTAACACAAAAGTCAAACAGAGGAATGAACTAGCGGGGTACTTAAATGGAGCCTTCTCACAATGGCTCAAATACAAGCAACTGGTACACTTGATAGAGACATCTGAACACAAACAAGACTGGATGAGGCCACTGACTCCATTTGAAACACAATGTTTAGCCAAGGGAGCTCTTAGACACACACTAGCTATAGCGAAACATATAGTGCTTACAGGTATGGGCCCAGAGTTACCATCATATACACACAATTGGCACAAGGAATTGGACATTGAACTAGACAATGCCACATGGAAACGAATTTTTCAGTCAACCAAAACTACATCCACATCGGCAAAAATTATAGAACTAAATTATAAAATCTTATCAAGATGGTATCTTACCCCATCTCGCTTGAGAAGCATATACCCTACGGCGTCTGATAGATGCTGGAGACGGTGTGGCCTAAAGGGATCAATGTCACATATTTGGTGGAGCTGTCCAAAAATTCGTACATTCTGGGATCAACTTGAATCCTTATTAAAGCATTTGTTTACCCCTACTTTTATACTGAAACCAACTATGGTCCTCTTAAATTTACCTATTCCAAAAATGTGCCGAATTCGCCAACGCTTACTCCAATTTATTCTTAACTCAGCTAAAACAACTATAGCCCGAAATTGGAAAAACCCCACAGCCCCTACAATGAATGAATGGCTACACCATTTTGAGGAAACACTAATACTAGAAGAATACGGTTATTTTAGAACTCAAAGACTAGAGATATTCCTCAATATAAAATTCTATTGGGAGACAATTAAACAAAAACATTTCAGTAACTAGAGAAGAGAAATAAGCATTTTGATTGGGTAATGAACAGATTGACCTCTCCTCACCCTTCCCCCCCTCCCCCCCACTCATTGCTCCCCCCCCTTTTCGCTCTCTACTACCCTTCAGCCCACCAGAGTGGTATGATGTCGCTTCGATATGACAAAGGTAAAAGTTATTGTTAATATGATAAAGGATAAATAATAAAGGATGCAGAACGGGTGTTCTTTGGTAAAAGATAAATGATGACTGAGGAATACTGCAACTGCGATTGTTGTTGTTGTTTTTATACATGTTTACTGTTTTTGACAATGCGTAGGTTTCTGTCACTAAGTAATGCTTGAATGAAATACCTATGTCTTGTTGTAAGATTTATCTTTTGGAAAAATAAATAAAAACTATTTTACAAAAAAAAAAAAAAAAAGGCACATAACAGGGATTAAACTGATAGGAATAGTACTACTTAACACACCACTCCTATCTGGTGGCACATTAGATTGCACGCGCAGTGCCCCAAATTTGAAGTAGGAGGACCAACCAAGCATCTTTTTCCATCTCCCTGTTCCTAAAATCCATGCCGTAACAGGGATTAAACTGATAGGAATAGTACTACTTAACACACCTTATAATAATGAAGAGAGAGGCAACGCAGAGAGAGGAGTCTGAAGAAGAGGAGTCAGAGGAGGAAGGTGGCTTTGAGGAGGTGGAAGACCAAACACAGCAGGCGTCCCAGGGGGCTTGTTGTCACCTTTCGGGGACCCTTGGTGTTGTACGTGGCTGGGTGGAGGAAGAGACCTTCAATTACATCAGTGAGGACAAGGAACGGGACATGGCTAGCTTGGTATCCAACCTTGTGCAAATGGGAAGTTTGCGGTTGTGCAAATGGACTGTTTGCGGTTGTTTGCGGTGCGTTAAAGGGACAGTCTAGGCCAAAATAAACTTTCACGATTCAGATAGAGCATGTAATTTTAAACAATTTTCCAATTTACTTTTATCACCAATTTTGCTTTGTTCTCTTGGTATTCTTAGTTGAAAGCTTAACCTAGGAGGTTCATATGCTAATTTCTTAGACCTTGAAGCCCACCTCTTTCAGATTGCATTTTAACAGTTTTTCACCACTAGAGGGTGTTAGTTCACGTATTTCATATAGATAACACTGTGCTCGTGCACGAGAAGTTATCTGGGAGCAGGCACTGATTGGCGAGACTGCAAGTCTGTCAAAAGAACTGAAAAAAGGGGCAGTTTGCAGAGGCTTAGATACAAGATAATCACAGAGGTTAAAAGTATATTATTATAAATGTGTTAGTTATGCAAAACTGGGAAATGGGTAATAAAGGGATTATCTATCTTTTAAAACAATAAAAATTCTGGTGTAGACTGTCCCTTTAAACAGGGAGTTGGGTCTGTCACTGTGAAGCGGGCGTAACCCTTACACTACCTGATCGATACAACATCATACCTGATGTTTTAAAGCATGTTATTCCAAACAATTTAGGAATGTTAGGTGATCTATGCCCTTTATGGCTTAAAAACAGACTCTGCATCAACTATGTAATTTTCCATGGGAGTTTTGCCATGGATCCCCCTCCGGCATGCCACAGTCCAGGTGTTAGTCCCCTTGAAACAACTTTTCCATCACTATTGCGGCCAGAAAGAGTCCCTGTGGGTTTTAAAATTCGCCTGCCCATTGAAGTCAATGGCAGTTCGCCCGGTTCGTCGGTTCGCAAACTTTTGGGGAAGTTTGCGTTCGCTGTTTGCAAACTAAGGCCTAGATTTGGAGTTCGGCGGTAGCCGTCAAAACCAGCGTTAGAGGCTCCTAACGCTGGTTTTGGCCGCCCGCTGGTATTTGGAGTCAGTGATTAAAGGGTCTAACGCTCACTTTTCAGCCGCGACTTTTCCATACCGCAGATCCCCCTACGCCATTTGCGTAGCCTATCTTTTCAATGGGATCTTTCTAACGCTGGTATTTAGAGTCGTTTCAGAAGTGAGCGTTAGAGCTCTAACGACAAGATTCCAGCCGCCTGAAAATAGCAGGAGTTAAGAGCTTTCTGGCTAACGCCGGTTTATAAAGCTCTTAACTACTGTACCCTAAAGTACACTAACACCCATAAACTACCTATGTACCCCTAAACCGAGGTCCCCCCACACCGCCGCCACTCGATTAAAATTTTTAACCCCTAATCTGCCGACCGCCACCTACGTTATATTTATGTACCCCTAATCTGCTGCCCCTAACCCAGCCGACCCCTGTATTACATTTATTAAACCCTAACTTGCCCCCCACAACGTCGCCGCCAGCTACTTAAAATAATTAACCCCTAATCTTCCGACCGCAATCGCCGCCACCTACGTTATCCCTATGTACCCCTAATCTGCTGCCCCTAACATCGCCGACCCCTATATTATATTTATTAACCCCTAATCTGCCCCCCTCAACGTCGCCGACACCTGCCTACACTTATTAACCCCTAATCTGCCGAGCGGACCTGAGCGCTACTATAATAAAGTTATTAACCCCTAATCCGCCTCACTAACCCTATCATAAATAGTATTAACCCCTAATCTGCCCTCCCTAACATCGCCGACACCTAACTTCAATTATTAACCCCTAATCTGCCGACCGGAGCTCACCGCTATTCTAATAAATGTATTAACCCCTAAAGCTAAGTCTAACCCTAACACTAACACCCCCCTAAGTTAAATATAATTTTTATCTAACGAAATAAATTAACTCTTATTAAATAACATATTCCTATTTAAAGCTAAATACTTACCTGTAAAATAAATCCTAATATAGCTACAATATAAATTATAATTATATTATAGCTATTTTAGGATTAATATTTATTTTACAGGCAACTTTGTAATTATTTTAACCAGGTACAATAGCTATTAAATAGTTAAGAACTATTTAATAGTTACCTAGTTAAAATAATAACAAATTTACCTGTAAAATAAATCCTAACCTAAGTTATAATTAAACCTACCACTACCCTATCAATAAAATAATTAAATAAACTACCTACAATTACCTACAATTAACCTAACACTACACTATCAATAAATTAATTAAACACAATTCCTACAAATAAATACAATTAAATAAACTAGCTAAAGTACAAAAAATAAAAAAGAACTAAGTTACAGAAAATAAAAAAATATTTACAAACATAAGAAAAATATTACAACAATTTTAAACTAATTACACCTACTCTAAACCCCCTAATAAAATAACAAAGCCCCCCAAAATAAAAAATTCCCTACCCTATTCTAAATTAAAAAAGTTACAAGCTCTTTTACCTTACCAGCCTTGAACAGGGCCCTTTGCGGGGCATGCCCCAAGAATTTCAGCTCTTTTGCCTGTAAAAAAAAACATACAATACCCCCCCCCCCCCAACATTACAACCCACCACCCACATACCCCTAATCTAACCCAAACCCCCCTTAAATAAACCTAACACTAAGCCCCTGAAGATCTTCCTACCTTGTCTTCACCATCCAGGTATCACCGATCCGTCCTGGCTCCAAGATCTTCATCCAACCCAAGCGGGGGTTGGCGATCCATAATCCGGTCCAGAAGAGGCTCCAAAGTCTTCCTCCTATCCGGCAAGAAGAGGACATCCGGACCGGCAAACATCTTCTCCAAGCGGCATCTTCGATCTTCTTCCATCCGGAGCGAAGCGGCAGGATCCTGAAGACATCCAGCGCGGAACATCCATCCGGACCGACGACTGAACGACGAATGACTGTTCCTTTAAGGGACGTCATCCAAGATGGCGTCCCTCGAATTCCGATTGGCTGATAGTATTCTATCAGCCAATCGGAATTAAGGTAGGAATTTTCTGATTGGCTGATGGAATCAGCCAATCAGAATCTAGTTCAATCCGATTGGCCGATCCAATCAGCCAATCAGATTGAGCTCGCATTCTATTGGCTGATCGGATGGAAGAAGATCGAAGATGCCGCTTGGAGAAGATGTTTGCCGGTCCGGATGTCCTCTTCTTGCCGGATAGGAGGAAGACTTTGGAGCCTCTTCTGGACCGGATTATGGATCGCCAACCCCCGCTTGGGTTGGATGAAGATCTTGGAGCCAGGACGGATCGGTGATACCTGGATGGTGAAGACAAGGTAGGAAGATCTTCAGGGGCTTAGTGTTAGGTTTATTTAAGGGGGGTTTGGGTTAGATTAGGGGTATGTGGGTGGTGGGTTGTAATGTTGGGGGGGGGGGTATTGTATGTTTTTTTTTACAGGCAAAAGAGCTGAAATTCTTGGGGCATGCCCCGCAAAGGGCCCTGTTCAAGGCTGGTAAGGTAAAAGAGCTTGTAACTTTTTTAATTTAGAATAGGGTAGGGAATTTTTTATTTTGGGGGGCTTTGTTATTTTATTAGGGGGTTTAGAGTAGGTGTAATTAGTTTAAAATTGTTGTAATATTTTTCTTATGTTTGTAAATATTTTTTTATTTTCTGTAACTTAGTTCTTTTTTATTTTTTGTACTTTAGCTAGTTTATTTAATTGTATTTATTTGTAGGAATTGTGTTTAATTAATTTATTGATAGTGTAGTGTTAGGTTAATTGTAGGTAATTGTAGGTAGTTTATTTAATTATTTTATTGATAGGGTAGTGTTAGGTTTAATTATAACTTAGGTTAGGATTTATTTTACAGGTAAATTTGTTATTATTTTAACTAGGTAACTATTAAATAGTTCTTAACTATTTAATAGCTATTGTACCTGGTTAAAATAATTACAAAGTTGCCTGTAAAATAAATATTAATCCTAAAATAGCTATAATATAATTATAATTTATATTGTAGCTATATTAGGATTTATTTTACAGGTAAGTATTTAGCTTTAAATAGGAATATGTTATTTAATAAGAGTTAATTTATTTCGTTAGATAAAAATTATATTTAACTTAGGGGGGTGTTAGTGTTAGGGTTAGACTTAGCTTTAGGGGTTAATACATTTATTAGAATAGCGGTGAGCTCCGGTCGGCAGATTAGGGGTTAATAATTGAAGTTAGGTGTCGGCGATGTTAGGGAGGGCAGATTAGGGGTTAATACTATTTATGATAGGGTTAGTGAGGCGGATTAGGGGTTAATAACTTTATTATAGTAGCGCTCAGGTCCGCTCGGCAGATTAGGGGTTAATAAGTGTAGGCAGGTGTCGGCGACGTTGTGGGGGGCAGGTTAGAGGTTAATAAATATAATATAGGGGTCGGCGATGTTAGGGCAGCAGATTAGGGGTACATAGGTATAATGTAGGTGGCGGCGGTTTACGGAGCGGCAGATTAGGGGTTTAAAAAAATATGCAGGGGTCAGCGATAGCGGGGGCGGCAGATTAGGGGTTAATAAGTGTAAGGCTAGGGGTGTTTAGACTCGGGGTACATGTTAGAGTGTTAGGTGCAGACGTAGGAAGTGTTTCCCCATAGGAAACAATGGGGCTGCGTTAGGAGCTGAACGCTGCTTTTTTGCAGGTGTTAGGTTTTTTTTCAGCTCAAACAGCCCCATTGTTTCCTATGGGGGAATCGTGCACGAGCACGTTTTTGAGGCCGGCCGCGTCCGTAAGCAACTCTGGTATCGAGAGTTGTATTTGCGGTAAAAATGCTCTACGCTCCTTTTTTGGAGCCTAACGCAGCATTTGTTTGAACTCTCGATACCAGAGTTAATTTTATGGTGCGGCCAGAAAAAAGCCCGCGGAGCGTTAGCAGCCCTTTTACCGCCGAACTCCAAATCTAGGCCTTAAATTTTTAGGTTTGCGACATCACTAATTTCATATTAAAAAAACCCTAACCCTACTCAAATTATTTAAATATATTATTAAACCTTATTACAAATTGCTAAATTACAGAGAAAAAAAAACACTGTTGCAAAAAATAAAAAAACACCAAATTACAAAAAATAAAAAACCACATTATCAAAACTAAAAAAAGAATTACACCTAATCTAATTGCCCTATCAAAATAAAAAAGCCCCCCCAAAATAAAAAAAACCCTAGCCTACAATAAGCTACCAATGGCCCTTAAAAGGGCCTTTTGTGGAGCATTGCCCCAAATAAATCAGGTCTTTTACCTGTAAAAAAAAAACACACCCCACAACAGTAAAAAAAATCACCCAACCAACCAAACCCCCCAAATAAAAAAACCTATCTAAAATAACCTAAGCCCCCCCATTGCCCTGAAAAGGGCATTTAGCTCTTTTACATGCCCAGACCCTAATCTAAAAATAAAACCCAACCAAAAAACCCTTAAATAAACCTAACACCAACCCCCGATGATCTGCTTACAGTTATTGAAGTCCCACTTGAAGGATCCATTCAGCCAGCAAAAAGTCTTCATCCAGGCGGCCTCTTCGATCTTCATCCAGCTGGCGAAGTCCTCATCCAGGCCGCAAGAAATCTTCATCCAGACGGCATCTTCTATTTTCATCCATCCGGCGCAGAGTGGGTCCATCTTGAAGACATCCAGCACGGAGCATCCTCTTCATACGGTCGACGCCATAAACTGGAACTTCAATGCAAGTGATGTCATTCAAGATGTGTTTCTTTTGGTAATGTAGTACTTTTAATGAGGTTTAATAGTATATTTAAATAATTTGATAGGGTTAGGGTTTTTTAATATGTAATTTAGTTAATTTAATTGGTAGTTTAATTTAATCATAGTATAATAGTTAGGGTAGGTTAATTAATATTTTAAAATAGTTTATTTTAATTCTACAGGTAAATTTAAATTTATTTGAAGATAGGGATGTTGTAATTTTAATTTAAAGTTAGCGGGTTGTTAGTTTTAGGGGGTTAATAAGTTAATTTAGTTTATGGCGATCTGGGGGGCTGGCGGTTAAGGGGTTAATATGTTTGGTTAGTGGTGGTGATGTGGGAGGCCAGAAGTTTAACGGTTAATACGTTTATTTAGTGACGGCGGTGTCGGGGAGCAGCGGAATAGGGGTTAATAGCTTTATTTATGTTGCGTCGGAGAGCGGCGGAATTGGGGTTAATAACTTTATTTAGTGGCTGTGGTGTTGGGGAGCGGCAAAATAGGGGTTAATACATTTTATTTAGATTGCGGCGATGTTGGGGGGAGGCAGATTAGGGGTGTTTAGACTCAGGGCTTATGTTAGGGTGTTAGGTGTAAACGTCACTTGTTTTCTACCATATAAATCAATGGGATATCTGGCAGCATCGAACATAAGCTTTTGCTATTTTCAGACTCCCATTGATTTCTATGGCATCTGCGGCCTCCAGGGTGGTGGATTGAAAACCAGGTACGCTGGGCCGTAATAGCCGCGAGTGTACCAGTTAACTATTTGGTAAATGGGAAAAAGTGTCAGAGCCGAATGTGTATTCGGAACATCTATAATTTATTTATTTATAAAAATTTATTTATAAAATATTTTACCAGGAAGGATACATTGAGATTTCTCTCGTTTTCAAGTATGTCCTGGGATCACAAAACATTGCATTGATACAATAGGGTACAATAAAATACAAAAACAATAATAATAATACACAATATATGCAAACATTTAACATAGAGCAGGTATGAAATATTTAACCATGACAGGTGCATTCTGTTTTGAGATATGTATAGAGGGATCTCTTAAAGGATTTTAGGCTTGGGGAAGTTTTTAAAGTGTGCGGGAGGTTGTTCCATAATTGTGGTGCTCTGTAGGAAAAGGAGGATCCAGCTGCTTTCTTTTTGTATAGAGGCAAGCTAAATAATGTGCTGGTACTGGATCGGAGGTTATAGGAGGTGGGAATAGCAGGGGAGAGCATTCTGCTCAGGTAGGGTGGGAGCTTCCCAGAAAGGCTCTTAAAGACAAGGCAGGAAAGATGGAGGGTGCGTCTGGATTCCAGCGACAGCCAGTTTAGTTCTTTTAGCATGTCACAGTGGTGGGTCCTGTAGTTACATTGTAGCATTGTAGAGGCAAGTTTTTCTATGTGGAGTCCAAAAGATAGATTGGGGTCTAACAACATACCTAAGTATTTAAAAGAGTGGACTGCGGTCAGCGTGCAATTTGATTTTGTTTTGATGCGAAGATGGGAATTTTGTAATTTTTGTAATTTAGGTCCCGTTCCAAAAGATCATTGTGACCGTTTTGTCAGTGTTTAGGAAGAGTTTGTTTTTCGAGATCCACTTTTCTACCTCTGTGAACTGGTCTTGGAGCACTGCTTCAAGCTGCGGCAGATCAGATTTGTTTGCATAGATTACCGTGTCATCTGCGTACATGTGTACAGTTGAGGATTTGCAGACATTAGGCAAATCATTTATAAATAATGTGAATAGAAGGGGGCCGAGAATGGAACCTTGGGGAACACCACACGTGACTGGGAGAGGGAGGGAGTCACTGTTAGAGACAGAGACATATTGTGATCGATCCGATACATATGATTTAAACCAGGTTAACGGGCGATCAGCAATACCAGAGTTTTTTAGTTTGAGAAGTAGTAGGTCATGGTCCACTGTGTCAAAAGCCTTTGCAAAATCAAGGAAAATTGCTCCAGTTAGGTATCCTTGTTTTATGCCAGTTTGGATGTCGTTGCAAACTTTTAGGAGGGCAGTTGTAGTGGAGTGATTCGGTCTGAAACCTGATTGATCAGGGGTCAGATAGTTTGAAAGTTGATAATATTCGCATAATTGCGTATGGACGCATTTTTCTAAGATTTTTGACAATACAGGGAGCAATGATATAGGACGATAGTTAGAAACCAAGGTTAACTCCCCACTTTTATGAATAGGCACTACTTTTGCAGTTTTCCAGAGTTTGGGTATGTATCCAGACACCAAGGATTCGTTAATTAGGGTTGCGACAGGTTTAGCAATTGCCGGCGCACTGAGCTTCAACAGCATTGCTGGGATTTGATCAGGTCCTGACTGGTTTTTCATTTTTAGATTATTGAGGTGTTTCTTAACGACATTGAAGGGTACAGGTCTAAAATTGAACTTTTCTATATTGGGTCTTTGCAGTTTTAGTGGGGCCTGATCCACATTTGTAGCTTCAGGATGCGTGCCATTTATTAGTTTGTCAATCAGGGTGGTGGAGCATCCTACAAAATAATTGTTAAAAGCATTTGCTACTTCTAAGGGGAGTTGCAGGTTTTGGTCGTCCACATTGACAGTGGAGGGTTGGGAGTGGATTGGTGGATTTTGTAGGTTATTTATGAGTTTCCAAAACTTTCTAGGGTTACATATATTATTGTTCAGATTTTCACAGAAATATTGTGCCTTAGCCAATTTTGTTTGTTTAGTACATATATTTTGCCATTGTCTATATACACAGTGATCATTCATAGAGCCAGTATGCTTGAACTTTGACCACAATGAATCCCGAAATTGGTACATTTGAATGAGGTCAGCTGTGAACAAATTCAAGTGTGCTCCTTTTACTCTCACTTTACGCAGCGGTGCATGTAAATTCCAAACTTGTAGGAGTTCAGACTAAAAGAATTCAACTGCAGAGTCTAGATCTGGGATTAGGTTTAATCTGTGCCAGGGGAGGTTCTTGATGTCATTTAGAAATGATTGAAGATTAAATTTTTTGAAGGACCTGGTGATTTTAACCTTGGGAGAGGATTTAGTAGCCTTTATTTTGCGCACACAGTAATGACGTAAGCATCAATCTGCGTCAGACTGAAACCGGTGGATTGTATGTTATGTCACAAATATCAACATTTGCCAGTTTGTAGGCTTTGATAACTATGTCGAATCAAGCTCGCAAAAAATTACGCTGCGGAATTCCGGCATATTTGCATTTGAGGCTTTGATAAATATCCCCCTTACTGCTAACGGCCGCGAATGAGCAGTGGGCAGTATTGCACAAGCATTTAGAGATGCCGGGCGGACATGATTCACTACATGCCCACCTGGTCTTTAATAAATTGACCCCATTATCTTCTCTTTACACTCTTTCCTTCCCCTCTCTCATATATTTTTACTCTTTTTATCTATATTCTCTTTTAACTCTACCTTCTTCTCCACTTTCACTTTTCCTCTCCAATCTCTCTCTGCCCCGTTTACCCTCTCAGAAGTCTAAGCACTTCTGGGGTCCCTATAGCCCTAGAGGAATAAAATATCCTTGCCATTTCATGGCTTTATAATATCCCTTTAAATATTTGTAGACATTCACTCACTGGCCCCTATTTAAGAAAGGTCTTGCGGACCTGATCCGACACTGCGGATCAGGTCCGCAAGACCTCGCTGAATACAGAGAGCAATACGCTCTCCGTATTCAGCATTGCACCAGCAGCTCACAAGAGCTGCTGGTGAAACGCCGCCCCTTGCAGACTCGCGGCCAATCGACCGCCGGCAGGGGGTGTCAATCAACCCGATCGTACTCGATCTGGTTGATTTCTGACGATTCCTGTCCGCCTGCTCAGACTTGTGTTTCTGGCGAGTCTGAAAACTCGCCAGAAACACGGGCCCACAAACTCCCTTCAGAGCTTGTTAAATGGGCCCCAGTAACTTTCACTCGCCATTGTTACATTTCCACTCATCAATGGCTAGTGGGCTAGTGGAAATTTTGAGCCCTGATATATATTTATATACATATAAACATGTGTTCCTATGGATCCCTATGTAAAAGCACTTTGGCCCGTTTTAACTCAGCTCATATCTTTGAGCCCTTTTTATTGCAATTTTTTAAAAATAATTCTCATTAGATAGTGTTATCATAAGTGTATCTCCTTTGTACCAGCGCTCTACTGTCACCCCACAGATTATCATAAGTGTACATATACATTTAAATGCATCTTTGATGTGTTTTGTGACACCTTTTTGACTAGTGTAACAATTTACGAGAAGTCTGAAGTTGCGATAATTATTCTAGCATAAATCACGATTGAACTCAGGCGTTAACATTTACTTTTAATTTGTAGCATGGGCGGAATTTAACTTTTGTGCAAACAGTCACAAAAACCTGATATTGCTTGTGTGCTAGCAATAGCGCGCCACTAGTAATCTAGCCCATAGTTTTATGCAAGAACATGGTTATAATAAAACAAGCTTTTCGGGGGGGGGGGGGGTTCCCATTTTATGTTACATCATTATTTATTATACATATTCTAGTAGTGCACCACTGGGCACATCTGCAATGTTTAAACACGTTACAATTTTGCTAAAAGAATTACAGTTTTATATGTTTATAAGATATTTATTTTTTATGATTATTTTTGAATTTCAGTGTTTAATTGTCCATAAATAAAAATAACATAAAAATCCTTTTAATTATACCCAGAAAAAGGGCAGTATTTTCAAAGATAGAGCGATGTCATCCAGTGTTTTCAAAGACAGTACTAAAAATTTGGACGAATTTGTTCGAATTCGGAGATTCGGATCGATTCGAATTTCCGAATTACGGTAGTCCCGAATCTACTGAATAAATCCGAATCAATTCGAATTTATTCGGTAGATTCGGATGGATTCGGATGGCTGTGTATTACACTAGTATACTAGTGTAATACACAGCACATCCCACTTTACATTGACCGAATTTCCGAAAATCCGAATCGATTCGAACTGAATCGAACCGAAACGAAACGAATGCAAAACTAATTTTTTCGAATCCGAATGAATCCGAAACGAATTCATTCAATTTCTTCCGAATTCGAATTGATCCGAACCGAAATTCGGATCGGTCCGAATCTATCCGAACCGAACCGAATGTTTTGCGGCTGCACATGTCTAGACAGTACCATGCCATCCAGTGTTTTCAAAGACAGTATTATGGTATCCAGTTTTTTCAAAGACAGAACCATGTCATCCAGTGTTTTCAAAGACAGTACCATGCCATCCAGTGTTTTCAAAGACAGTACCATGCCATCCAGTGTTTTCAAAGACAGTACCATGTCATGCAGTGTTTTCAAAGACAGTACCATGTCATGCAGTGTTTTCAAAGACAGTACCATGTCATGCAGTGTTTTCAAAGACAGTAACATGTCATGCAGTGTTTTCAAAGACAGTAAAGATCTTTTTGAAAGAAAATAATAAAAGTGGATTGAGGTCTCTTTGTCAGGCAATATTAAATGACCACTAAATACAGAAGAATTACATAAGTGCATAATACAAATACAATGCAATGCACTTACAGCCATCAGTTAATCACAGACTAGTATACGTATACTCTGGGAACTTGTGCGGATGCTCAGTATGAGCTTGTGCCTCAGTAAGTGTGTATATTAAAATAATGTGCAAAATTTGTTAATTTAAAGGGACATAATACTCATATGCTAAATCACTTGAAACTGATGCAGCACTAAAAAGCTGATAGGAAAATATCACCTAAGAATATCTATGTAAAAAAGGAAGATATTTTACCTCACAATTTCCTCAGCTCACCTGAGTAAGTGCTTTGTTAAAGGTTATCTTTCAGTTACTGCCCAGCTACAGGTAAAAAAAAAAAAGAAGGAAGAAATGAACACCAGCCAATCAGCATCAACAGTGCTGACGTCTTGAACTCTTTTTACTTTGATCTCATGAGATTTCACGTAACTCTCGTGAGATTTCATAGTAAACTTCCTCAAACTGAATAGGGAAATAACATGAGTGTGCATGAGGCTCACTCCCTTGCCTGTCCCGGGACAGGCATACTGATTTGCTGCTTATAGTCCTTTACGATGGGGTATGAATACTTAGGACATTTTGAGGTAAAATATCTTTCTTTTTTACATAGAGATGTTCAGGTGATATTTTCTAGCCCGTTTTTTACAGCTATGCTGCATCACTTTCAAGTGTTTCAATATTTGGGAATCATGGCCCTTTAAGTAAATTGGAAAGTCTCTTAAAACTGCTGCTCTATCTGATTCATGAAAGTTTTGGCTTTAGTGTCCCTTTAAATAAATCATAAACTTCTGTAGAGAAGCTAATTCTGGAATAAGATGG